>NC_137562.1:5603964-5818650 GCF_963082525.1 Nesoenas mayeri
CCTAAGAGTAGTGATCTTATAACATGATAACGCCTACAGAACTTAATGAACGCTTTTTATATATGTTTAAATGCTCAGCTTTCGCTGTTGCGTTACTTAAATTTTTCACTGTTGTTAGAAGTAAAACATCTTTCAAGAGCGTAATGTGGTTATGATCGCTCAGAATATTGAGTAGAATATTGTTTCTTAACGACTGAGAATGTGGTGGTTTAATTATGATTTTCCTGGGGGTTTATGTATGTAAAACTTTGTTTAAAATACAAAATCATTTACAGATGGAGGATCACGCTCCATTGCTTTTCCTGGACTGACATGGGTAAAGTTATACCTAAATTATATTTTAAGAGGGGGGTTTTGTGCAGATTTTTTTTTCCTCGGTTTAACGTGTTCAGTTTCTCCAAAACAAGCCCATGTTACGTGGTGCCTTGCTATTGAATTTATCCTTTTAATTCAATTCAGAAGTGAGACACAAGCATTGTTCTGGGTAATGGTGACAAAAGGTACAAGCCAGAAACTAGATTTGCTGCAATAATGGTAACAAGGAACATTCCATTCACGTTTTAAAAGACAACATGGAGTGGATAAATGCTAGCAATGCCCTGCAATGGATTTGGTTTGGTTTGGAGATAAATTAATTATTAATATTGCTATGATTAATACATGCTAGACACCCATTAGCTTCAGTAATGGTTTTCAAAGGAACTCTCAACAAGCTCAGAGTGAACCCGCTGCACTGCTTGTTTTTTCCTTTATTTCTCTCCATAAGAAAAGCATCTCCAGCAATATTTAGCCACAAGTCTTGGATTATAAATGCAACTAAGTACAGGCCTTTGGGTTGAGTTTGTAAGTTTCTGTAAATAAATAGGGACCAGATGGTCTGTCTTTAGGTTAAAGTTCATTTGAAAGAAAATTATGTTTCCAAGAAACTGGTGTGGGAAAATGAGCAGCACAGTTCCAGGAACCTGGGAATAAGTTTGTAACAAGAAACTTTCACGTTCTATTGTTGGGTCATTTGTTGATTCATGTAATTTTGTGGGAAAAAACACTTAATGTACAAGCCTGTTTTCCTGTAAAAACTGAGTGATATTCTGGCTGCATAGTGAAGCTTATATCTAAATTGGTCCTAGACATTTATTTATAATTTGTAGTTTCTGATTGAGTACTTTATGTACTTTATTCGTTCTCATCAGAGTTAAAGCACAATAGTTGGGACTTTATTTGGATTTACTGGAACGAAACTTTAATCTGCATTCTTGCCAAAATACTTGTAAAAGGAGATGAACAGTCTGGAATGACTTGTCACAATTCAGGTTTCTCCTGGTCTCTTCCCAGCAGTAGCACCCAACTAAAGACTTTTGGAGATGGGGTGCAGAGGTTTAATTTCATGGGAGAGTTGTCATATCGTGCAAAAGACCACAACCTACATCCTCCTGCTTCCTCATGTTCCCTCATCTTTTAGGTTGCAAAAGTGATTAATTTAAGACTCCTGAAGAGGAAAGAGCAACTCTTGCTTGGAAAAGGCTGGATCCTTGTGCTTTTGTTTTATCGCTGTTCCCTGGTTTTGCCTGCGGTGTGTGTTGAAAGTCCCTTCCTTACTGCAGAGCAGCGAGTGCTGCGTGTGCTCAGCAGAGCCTTTGGGAGCAGGATGCTCATCCTGCTTGCTGTCTGCTGTTCTTTCCAGTTGCTGCAGACTGTTGTCAGGTTCAGGGAAGTTTTGTTTCCCTCACCCAGCTACACCAGGATTGAAAGATGGCTTTTCAGGCAGTTTCCTTTGTCCCCTGGCCTCAAATTTCCTGTGTCTCCTTGCCGTAAACTGCGGAGACTCAAAAAACAAGGTCTTAAAGGTAAACGTGCATTGCAGGACCCCGCTACTGTTACTGGCACACGTGTCCTTTTCATTAAGAGCAAAGCCTGAGTAGCAGAAGCGGTGTTGCCATGCTACACAATGAAATTAGAGATGCAGCTGGACATGGGGAGAAAAGAAGTGAAATGGACGTGTCTGAAATTGGTTGTCACTTGCTCATCTACAAGCTCTGAAATTTTAGCATGAACTTCGTTGATCAAAATAATCTCTTTCATAAGACACACAGTAAACATGACTTTAAGTTGTGCTCTTCATATTTTCTTTGTTCAGTCATTGCTTCCATTTTATTTATTATTTTCATACCAGTTAGTCCTTTTTTTTTTGAGGAATATATATTTTTCCAGTTAAATAAGTTGCTTGAAGGATTGTGAACCTCCCCCTTCAGTTAGTTATAGATATAGACACATTATTTTCTTTGAGAATCAACTCATTCGCGTTTGTCGCTCTTTATCTTACTGTAATAAATAAAACCTGTTCATTTCACTGGCAGTACAGTGTCGTGCTTACCCTCCTAATGCACAGAGTGAAGTCTGGCTAAAAACGTTAATGGTTTCTGTCAGTATTTTTGAATCCTTGTTTTGATGTTAGTTAAGCTCAAATATTCAGTTTCATGTTGAAGTAGTTTTCTTCCTGAAGACGCCAGTGATCTTCAATGGGGACTTGTGCCTGGTGCAGCACTTTCAGCCGGTAGCGTCTCTCCAGACAGTCCATGACAAGGGGATATGTTGCAGGCTCAAATTTGTTGGCAAACAAATGAGGTGACTCGATAATCCACTGCAAATCCCCTAGTCCGTAGACACAAATGTCTCTGATGTAATGACCTGCAAAGGCAAATTGGAGGTATCTGAGAGCTGAACAGAATGATTTTAAACAATAGTTTCACTCCATAGTGTTGCTAACAAAAAATACTTTTCACATAAAGCATCACTGAAATATATCTAGAGGGTAATGCTATATTTGAAACATAAAGGCAAGGGTATGGTTTTGCATTTTACACACATGGATATGTGTTACCTCCAGCAGCTTCGTGTTTTGTAGTTGGACGTGGTGAAGTTCTGATCTCCTGCTGCTATTTGGGTATGTGTTTAATTGTGCAGTGTTTTCTCTGTGCTGAATTTATACAGTTACGTATTTTAATTTCTTTTTGCATGCCTTCCATGTGGTCAGCACTATTCTCCTTTTCTTATTATTGTTCAAATTGAAGAGATTTAACCCAATGTTCGTGTAAGTATCTGACAAACATACTTGTCAGGTAAGCCCCAGAGTCTTCACCGAAAACTGATCGTCACATTAATGCATTGGTAATTGGAGGTTCAAAGAGTGGTTGTCAGTATATGGATACTGTGACCATCTTTGCAATAATATATCAGAAGCTATTTAGATTGGGTTCAGTGGAGTAATTTAGTAGGACAGCTGTTTTATTTTATACTTTAAAATATGATGATAAAATATGATGATCACTGTGGCACACTTAATAGCTAGTTGAAAGCATAACATGTAACTCACAATGAATGTTAGTCAGTGAATCAAATTTGAGTTCGTGATCAAAATCCACGTTACCTTTGCAGCCTTTGTGTACAGTTCCTTCTTGGTCTTTCCATTTAATGGCTCGGATGTTTCCTTCCCAGTCTGCATTGGGTGTAGCTCCTGGAGCATCTTTAAAAACAGAAGGTTCTGATGAAATTTGGTTTTACTTATTACAGGGAATTTTTTGACTGCTGAAGATATTTTTAAATGTAGCCACGTTAAGTATGGATTTACGGATATTTACATCATAAGAATCAACATCTTTCTCGGTTTAATTGCTTTATTTTTGAATCCTTGAGAGCATGAGCTTCTACATAGCAAAAAACCCTTACTTTTTAATCAACATTTTTCTAGCCTTGTAGCTAATGGTGTGCACCATAAGTGGTACTTTTCTGGAATCCAGCTTTGCTTCTCAGCCATCAGGGGATGTGACTTTTTGCAAGGGCAGCATCAAGGCTGAAGACGTGACCATATTTATGCACTGCAACTCAGTGAAGTGGTGGCGTTAAACTCTGAACTGGAGCTCACTGGCTCTCTGTGCCAGAGGCTTTACGGTGCTGGTGGTCCAGGGGTTATTCATAGGAGAAATAACGTATGTCTTACCAGTTAAACGGTTCAGCGTGACCCAGTAGTGTTCATCCGGACTGTACGTGTCTCTTGACCATTCAAGCAAGTCTTTTGCACGCGCATCAGTCAATGTAAACTCTACAAATTCTTTAGTGAGTATGTAATAGGCAGTACCAAAATATAACGTCAAATTATAAGGAGGTTTAGCTTTTATATTCTTGGTTGGATACACGTATGACATTCCAGAATGTACATATTCTCTGTAACTAACCTGTGTCCTGTGTTTCATATGAAGTGGTTGGACCACCCCAGGAGTCATATTTTTACCATTCCATTTACTTTTGATGTATTGTATAATGTCTTTGTTTGTTTTAATGGGATAATCTTGACCACATAGATTAATAACATAGTTCCACTGAATTTTGGAACGAACGAGATCTCTCATGCAGTTAATATCAGCTTGTAATCTTGAAAATCCTGCGTAAACAACACTTTCTCTTTTTGAGGAAATAAAAATATTTTCGAAACAATTCACAATATTTTGTACAGCAGCTTTATAATCTTTTGGTGACTTTTCATCAATATGTATGCAGTAAATATTCTGAGGCATATAAATAGCTCTTAGTAGCTTTACAAACATTTCCAGCTCCTTGTGAATTGTGATAATGTATGCCAATGAGAAATTCCCTTCTTCATCTGACAGCGGTCTTGTGATAAAATGCAGAGTCTTCAATACCATGGAGCAGTTGCACGAATTCCGAATGCAGCTGAGTGGTTGAGGTTGGTGGGTATTCTGACAAAAGCTTCCAATTTTAAAAGCAGCGGTTTTGCCCACAAAAAGAGCTGAACAAAGTTCATCCGGGTAAAAGCCACACTCTGCTATATTCACATTAAATTTTTGTTGATTCGGCTCTTCAGAAAGCGTATCCTTTAGGTAGATAAAAGTGTAGATGAACACGCAGACAGCGATGCACATTAAAAATCCTGATTTTGTTGCATCGAGTGGGTTCATTTTTTATTTTCCAGGTGTCGTCTTCTCATCATAGTTTAAGTGTTCAGATTATCTGAAAGGAAAAGTGAGAGAGAGAGAGAGAGAACCTTTTTTTTTAATAGATGACATGTTACTGATACATTTATGAATGCTGAGATGACTCTTTTTCCAGGTAGGAGGAGGAGCTGTGTGTGATGCTGGTGCTGCAGGGCTGGGGTTGCTCAGGATGTGCCTTTGGTGCAGGGCAGGTTTGTGAGCTCTGCCTGCTCAGAGCTGCTGCTGCTGTTTCCTCAAGGCCTGCGGAGCCTTAAGTTCTGCTGGAGGACCAGAATTCCGTCAATTAAATCAGCAGAAAATGTATTAAATAAACAGAAGGAAGAGGCAAAAACATAATCCACAAAATACGCTTCTTTATCCTTATAAAGTCAGCAAATGTTTGTAACTCTTTGAGAGGTTTTGTGGGGTTTTTTCCCTCTGACATCTTTGCATTAGTGCTTTGGAAAACAGCATGCGACAACACTCAATTCTTATTTTGAGCCTATGTGCATATCCTGAGATAAGTACACTACTACCAGTATTAGCATTCAGAGCTAACAGTCTAATTTACATGAGCATTGGCATACAAGTTTTTCCATTGTTATTTTTTTTAAGTATGTCGTGTTGAAAAGTCAGAAGAATGAGAGTGGAGCAGTCCTGAATCCCAGATCAATTACATGGAGTCTTTATCCTTGAAGCATTTGGTATAGAGCTTCCTAGAGAAAATTCCAGGATTCGGGGAAGGCTCCATCTGCTGCCATTAATTTAACTATTAAGAAATATTTTTATTTTTTTAAAGAGACTTAACTTTCTCTTATTTAATTAATATTTTATGAAAATATGTGTTTAACCTGTAAATATTTTGTAGTTTACACCTGTCAACATGATAATGTGTTTGTTATTACATAGGAACAGATAACAAGCGTATTTGTATAAAGGTAATTTCTTCATGGGACTTATGGTGAGAAGGGTTTATGTTTTCATTCGAAAGAAGTGAAAAATACTTTCAAACTGAAAAGTCAGTATACATCGGTCCTAGAGGCTTGGAAATAAAGACAGCATTGTAGTTAAAGTAGAAATGAGGCATAGAATTTAAAAAGCATTAAAAATGTAGAATTTGAACCAAAGGAGCGGACACTCTACAATACCACAATTTAAAAATCTTATTAGGCCGTTGGGAAAGAATGTATTTATCTTACTGTCCTTACTGGTATGCACTGGATTCCATGCTGGAAGAATGCCTCTTTTCCACTGAGCATTCCAGAAAGAGGAGTTGGATGGTAGGTGGAGGGGTCATGCATTTTGCTTCCACGTCCCATCAGCAGCGCTCTCCGGTCTGCACAGGATGCACAGGCCAAAGAAAAACATCACAAAATCAGGTCCCAGAAGACTGTTTTTTTCTTCAGAGCTCCTAAGGGACACATTGACTGCATAAACAAGCGTGATGTGAGGCTCTCATCCCTTTGAATGAAAAGCTTGAGCGAATCAAATCCACATCAGCCTTTCAATATTGGGTGGAAAGGAGGAGAAAAGGAAAAGCAGTGCCAGGTGGGTGCCAGGATTTTACAGTAAACATGAAATTCTGCTGCCAGCTGACTCAGATTTGCAGAAGGGCCATTATGTACCAACCAGCAGAAGTTAGACAGGGAGTGTCAGGTAGGGAAGCACTAATTATTTTTCTGGACCTGAAGTCAGAAAAACTGTTTTATTCTGAGCGAATAATTATGGGAGCACCACTAAGGATGCTCTGAATTAGTCAATGTGATGTGGTCTCTGTGGTACATCACAGGGAAGGTTCATTCTGGGCATAAGAATGACACTGGGAAGTTATAGAAATATTTGGGACTTTATACCTGCTTAGAATCTAGAACATCTGTAACAGAACGAGCATGCTTTTCATTTTTTTTCATTAAATACATCTTGTTCCATAGGGAACCAAGCTATAAACTGTTTGTTTCATATACTTAAATGTTTATTACCCTTCAAATAATAGCTTCTAGGAATCTTTCGGGTTATTAAGTGTTTACTATGGATTTTTCCTATTGAACTGCATAGGATCTAGAAGCTATATATTTTATGGCAGCATGAAAGTACAGAAACACCCAAACAATTGCTTCTCTAGTGATAACGTGTTTCCGGGGAGTGACTAAATGCCTACGAGAACAGAATTTGACAGCTTTCAGCCGCAGGGTGTGTTATAGAATGTCAGCATTGGCTTTCGGATAGTTTTACCAGATTTAGAGCTAGAATTGCAGCTGTTAGTCCCACTGTGTATGAAGTTTGTCACTTAGAGGAATCCTCCAGTCCCTATGCTGTTGTCTGCTGTCAAGGGCTGTGCGACCATGTTTCCTTCTCCCCTCAAAGAGCAAGATATCGTAGTGTTGAGAAAATCCATTGTCCAGGCACAACCCAGGCTTTGCCTATCTGGAGTTCTAGGTTTATTATGCAAGAGTGCTATTATAGGTATTTATTGTTATCAGAATGTGCCTCTGAAACTCACCCTTTTCTGCAGTATGGATGGGTTGTCTAAATCTGGAGGATGAAGTTGGCATAATTTTCAGAAGTGCCGAGAACAGTGTTTGACATTCTTTTCAACCTGTTTGTAGGGGCGTTCAAGCACCTTTGTGGCTGCTTTTACGGGTATTACTTAACAGAAGATTGTTGTAAGCCTAAGATCCTCCATCTCAATTAAAAAGGTGAACTCTCAGGAAAAGCGGAATTATGTTTATGCTTGAAAATAAGCCTGTGAGATACCTCAGTTCATCAAGACCCCGTTAGTTATAAATACTTTGCTGTTCATTTCATTTCATGGTAACAAATCATTATACAATTCGCTGTTTCTTCCTACCAGAGGTTTTAGGACTGTACATCTAAATGTTCTGTTTTGTCTGCACTCTATTTGCCTAATGTTAATGTTTAAATAAAATTCGGTTCATATGACTTCATAATTCAGCAAAGCAAATGACAGGAACACTTAATCTTCTAATGAAACAGTTAAAAGAACCTTATTCACAATTTTTTTTTGTCTGAAAGGTATTTGTGCAGCCATTACCATAGAGATTTTTATAAGTGAATACTCAGTCCTCTAAAAACTTAATGTTAAAATCAGTGCTTTTGACTGCTTTTGACTGTGCTTTGCTTTTTCCTTAAACCTGGGCAGTATGCTGAGTCTGCTGCTGTGAGCTGATAGGCATCAAGTAAAGGAAAAAAATCCTTCCTCAAACCCAATTAATACTGCCTTAGAAATTTTAGGTCATTCTTACTTAAAAACATTGCATTGATATTTGCTGATAAAGGTTGTACAGATTTGTAGATGTTTACGTGTTCCTATTTGCTATTTTTTTCTGTTCTCCTGTTTCTTTCTATTTTTTTTTCTTCAGCAGTGTATTTGACCTCATAAGATGTTAAAACAAATACTATGAAAGCTCTTAAAACCATTAACTTGTAGGGCTGCAAAACATTAAGTTGCTTGCAACAGAGCAGGATAAGTATTTGTAAGTGTTGTGATTTTAATGATAGAAACACCACCAGTAGTAGTGACCTCCACCCTCTTGTACATCTATGACAAAGTCAAGAAAAAATAAGATTACCCTTATTTCAGATTCGAGTATTTTTAAGTGAAATGGTCTTTCTGAAGTGAAGATATTTCTCACTTTACAAAAATTAAAACAAGTTCTATTTTGATAAAGGAAAAGCAAAAACCTGAAGTCCTACAATCTAATGGATTCAGTCTTACCTTGTACAAAATTAGCCAGGAGACGGCAGCATAATTAAAACAAATCGCGAGTCCCATTGTCCTTCAGCAGAATTCAGCTGGCGTTCTCCATCCTGCCGCTTGTGTAGGGACCTTGCGTAAGTGAAAGGGGTTAAACATTAACGTGACTGTTTTCATTTATGGCTTCATCTGGCTTCCCGCAATGCTTCGCATATTTATTCTGCAGTAACGCTGTTGAGCTTCAGAAATGCCCTCTGCTTCGCAATAATGAGAGAAAACTTGAGCTTCTCCAAATTTCTGTTGCCGCTCTTCCGAGGCGACCTTTAGAGGACTGAAATCCAACTTTCACATGCGTAGAGAGCGTTGCTGATAATTATAAATAGTGTCGCTTTACCTCGGAGACTTTAACCTCTGCGCTGCTAAGGGAGTGTGCTGGATGATGAGAACTGGAAAGGAAACAGCCCTCTCCTCCTCCTCCCCCTGTTCTTAACTGTTTGCCTGCTGAAACTTTCCAATTTGAAGCAATTAAGTATAGCAAAGAATTCCTTCTAGTCATTTCTGGTAGCTGGAAGCTTAAAAGGTAAATGAAATATCTCCTTCTAAAACTCCGTGTTTACTGTGTTATTACTTTTTATAAAGGTTCTTGGGGGAGGTTTAGTAAGTGAAAAGTGAACAGCTTATATTTGCTGGAATTAGGAAGCTCTAGGGTTCTAGAAATGAGTAAGAAAGCTGGTGTGTTTGGGACACATTCAGGTAAAAATAGCGTGTTGGTCAGAAATAAACAGAGAAAACCTCAAAGTAAATGAAGGCATGGCTGCAGGTATGCAGATACAAAATTATCATTGACTCAAGGGGAAGCTCTGTAAATAGAGGCTTCTGCTTGGATGGTGTTTTTCTAGCAGGGGGTGCACCTTCTGAGTGACAGTTCACGTTCTGTGAATTATTACAGTATGTAGGAGACTTTCCACTCTTCCCAAGTTACCATTTATTCTTTGCCTCATCATATATCTGAGTAAAGTGGTAATGTCAAAAATTGCATTCATTACATCTTAAACTACTGGACTTCAAATGACTACATCACTGGAAGAATATCTCTCTTAAAACATGTTTTTAGCTAACTGTTCCAAGAGACGGTAATCATTAATACGTGAGCCTGTGTGGCTGGGAAATGAACAGCGATGTTGTTCCTTGTTCCAACAGGATGTTTGTTCCATCCTCTTTGGAAACAGCCCTGTGCAGAGGGGCAGTCGGACCGTGGTCGGACAGGTTCTGTAATCCAGTGGGAACTCTTTGGAAGAGTGTTCACGTCTTTATGCACTTCCTAGCAATAGTCATATTCAGGACTGCAGGAGTGAATTTACTGTTTATAATTTGGGAAAGAGGTTTCAGACTCATAAGACAGTAAATTGTAACGTTGTTGTAAACATGTAGATATGAAAACGTATTTGCTTGTTTATTTGTGTTGTAATAAGGCTGGAGTAGTCATGGATGGAACTATACCTTAAATGCTGTACAAAAACTAAAAATCACTGTCCAAAATAGTTTACAGCAAGAAATAAGGTACAACATTGTCTTATGTAGCTGAAACTTAAAAAGCTGTAAACTTTAGAGTTCAGGAAATCATCTTAAACTAAGATTTCATTATTACTAAAATAACCTATTGTATTTTATTCTGTAAGAAAGATAAGAAACTATGTTACCATATTAAAATGACTTGAAATTTAGAAGACCTTCATTATTTGAAAGAGTAATTTTGCTATTTTAAGTTTAAAAGATTAAATTTATGCCTAAGCTGATATGTCTTTTACACCTCATAATACTTTTGTTCTTATAATTTTAAGTCTTTGGGTCGGGGAGGGGTTGTTTTTTAGTAAGTTGATTTTTGTATGCGTGCATATGTATGTATATACACATAGAATATGTAGGATGAGACTTTGACTTGTTGATCATACCCTTGATGAAAGCCTGTTAAGCCATTCAGATATATCTAAATATATCTATCAGTTTTAAACGTGCTTTTAGATACAATTGGTGCTGCTTGTCCGGCATGTCCTCCCGTGAACATCCCACTTGCTGCAGTCCCAGACCGGCTCTCACGTTCAGACCTACAAGCCACCGTCCTAGCGCTTGTGTCCCTTTCCGAACAGTTTTCAGGTTCAGTGTGATTTGGGAGTGTCTTCTGTTCAAAGTGCTGCAAAACCATCAAGCAACTACAGTACCTTTGTATGTATTTAAAGTCCCAATATAAAAAAGGTATGGCAAAGGAGACCTTGTCATATTGTAAAACAAACATCTGCCCTGGGAGACCTTTAGTCTGAAGGAAGTATCTTTCTGAATTTACAAAACGGAACTTTCTATCCGCCTTTCATCTCAGCATTTCAAAATGTTGACATAAAAATCGTTCCTTTTTTCCATGAATAACACTTTTTTTCATCAAAATAACTCTTTGGCATCAAACCGTACTGACAATTAAAAAATGTTTGCACGGGTACGATGCAACAAGACATTGTACCTACAGGAGGTAGTAGAACCTGGGAAGGCGAAGTTGGTTCTGTGCCTGTAACTTGCTGTACTTAAAGGATATTTGGAAGGGCATGGTCTCTAATGTAATCTGGCTGTTGTCATGGCAAAAAATGACCTGTTTCAGTGAATGGAAAGTGGACACCGTCTTTATTTCCCTGTTTCTTGTAAATACTTTTCATTTTAGAACGGTTCCACCTGTGTCTTCCAGATGGGAACCTGGATTTGCTTGCTTTTTCCAAGTGCAACATTTATTGAAATTCAAGTCCTCTGATATAAACTGTTACTCGGAGGAAATGTCCACTTCTTTTTGTATGCTTAACGAAGAAAAAAAAATATTGCAGAAATGACTTTTTAAATCACTAAATCACAGAAGGTGCTGGTCCCTCACACTGTATTCAGAAAACACCCCACTAGAAATGAATGTGGTGGGCTTCTCAGAATCAACATAGCTGCCCATCCCTTCTGCCCCCCTAGGACACTGATTGTCTTGATCTTCTAGACTTCTCACTGGTATTTCCAACACTAACTCATTGAGTAGCAATGGAAAAATTTGGGCCACTCACCCATTTGTGTGTGACTTATTATTCTGCCTGCCTTACTTAATATGTGTCTTTATAACCATTGCTCCTCCTTCATCATCTCTCTGCCCACTTGTGTCCACATTCATTTTTAAACTGTTCATCTATTGAGCAGACCAGTCAAAGTCCTGTCCATATGTCCTTTCATTTGTTTAATTCCTACTGCAAATACACACATAACCTCTCACAACCTTTGCTTAGTAAACAGAAGAGTAATGACAGAGGCAGGATTATAAACTAATCTTGCATATTAACAGAAAGCTTCTGGATTTAACAAAATAAATACAAAATTAATAAGGATTGGGATCTTTGAAAAGAAAACATAGTCAATGTGCTTAGCCTCACCGAATTATTGGAAATGTGTGCGGTGCAACATCTGTGTCTTCAACCAGAACCCAAGTGTGGAATTACATGAAGCACATTACATGTATTATCCAGTTTAATTTATAAATGTAATTTGAAACTTGGTAGCGTTTAATAAATCAGATGAAGGACAGTGAGATGGCAAGGCTGGGTTAATGAATAATGCCGCTTTTATGATTCCGTTTAATCCTCGTAGTGATTTAAAAATAAATGGCGGAATGGCATAATGCTTAGACCTTAATCAAATGTATTCATAACCAAAAAAATAGCAGAAAGTACTTCAGTGTTTTCATTTTTAGCTATGGGATTCAGAAAATGGAGTAGATTCTAGTTAGGACTTCCTTGTTTAATCTGGTCACTGTGCATTTGATGTTAGTGAAACAAGGAACCCATGAGCAGAAAACACACAATGGGACCTTTTCTTTAAAGAAAAAAAATAGCTAAAAGTGTTGTTTATAAAGGACTGATAGTGAAATCAAGATGTAATTTTCTTAGGCCTATTGCCTGGAATAGGGCTTTGAAGAAAAACAAGGTATTTTCGTGTTTCTGAAATTCTTTTTGAATTTGCTGTGCAAATTGATACGTGAGCTGCTTTTAAATGTGGTTACCAAAAGTCCTCCACTCACTAATAAGATGAGTATTTATTCTCCTTTTTGTGAAGAGTGATGCTGTCAATCGCTATTATTTTGTTCTGTGGTAAAATCAACTTTGACACTTTAAGTGAAAAGATCTATTAGACTGTATTAAAAGAGCAAGAACTATTGGAAAAGATGCAGTGGCAAGGGGAAGGATTGGAGAGCTTAAACACAGACTTAATTCCAACAAAGGTTTACCAGCATAAAGGTCTTGAAATAAATGCTAGTTTTGTCTTTTTGTTTTCTTGAAGTGTGGCGTTCCCTTTCAAGAGGAGGATGTGATTGTCCTTAATGGTAATAAAGAAGATGTGGAAGTATTGAAGAAAAGGATGGAGGATAGAAGGCTTAAAAGTAAATTAGAAAAGGTAATATTTTTAAAACAAAATCGAAAGAAGTCTTGTCTGTACTGCAAAGTGCTCTTAGATTGGGTAGCTTTGTCTGCTGATCTTCACGCAGCTGCATTTACTCAATAAGCTGTGTTGTACTTTGCTGCTACTTCTACAAGTAATGAGCTTGTGTGCATGTTTTGCTAACAGCATATTGAAGGTGGATGTACTGAAGCTGTCCTTTGACCGGCAGGCAATGCTTGCTGCTCTGAAAATCACAGAATTCAGTGCTGTGGGGAAAAAGGACAATGTGGCAGCTGTCCCTCAGGTTAGAGGGTTTTTTTGCATTGACACTGGAGGGTTTGGGACCAGTGACCCTCTGCCTCCACCTCCTGGCTGAGCTTTGCAGCAGCATCTGCTATGGCAGCTTTATTCCTGAAGCATTAATTGTGTGCTCAGCAGCATGGATTCTCCTAATTTTTATAACGCGTTTCAATATATTTATTTTCTTTGAGTTTGTGTAGCTTTCTGGAAATATCTACAGCATTCTGAGTGTATACAGAGTCAGCTTTTGTGATAATAATGCCGACGACTGTTTTAATACATCTTTCTTTTTCAGCTTGGAATTTATATAATCAAAGCCTGTAATGGGATTCTTGTTGCTGTTGTTTGGGTTTTTTGGTGTTTTTTTAATCTGGACAAACATAAATTAACTTGGAAAATCTGTTCCACAGATGCTGTTAAGAAATTTAGATTGACTCTTTGTATCTTTTCTTCCCAAGCAATCCTGCAACAAAGGGCCTGGTTATTGAAAGTTACCCAGGGGGCACTAAATGGATATGAGATGCAGGATTATGCTGAAGTTTTTATTGAAAAATATCTATATTGATTACAGTTAACTGTGTCCTCTGTAATGTTGTGTAATTTACTGTCCTGCTGTGTGCATTCGGAGTTATCAGATTATTTTAATGATAACACGCACTACCCCCCACAAAGTACACAAACCAACATACCATATCCTGACAGTTTAGTTTTGGCCTGGCACAATTTTCTTTAAGGTAGCTTCAAGATTCCCAAGGTTATTATTTTTCCGTATAGAAATAATACCAAAAATGTGGAGCAATATTGTGGAAAGAAGAGTTCCATTGCGTAAGACATAAAAATGTACTAAAAGGGATTGTGTGTGTCTATCAAATACAAGTTGGGAATTGTGTGTCCTTTAAGTACATGACCAGGTTTCTGCTTGTGTTATTTCAGAAGTCGAAGAAATGTAAGGCAGCCGAATCAGCTTCTCAGCAGGACAGCGCTGCAGGTAACGTCACAGCTACGAGACGTGGGACCTTCTGAGGCCTGAAGCAGAGTCATGATTTCATTTTTTCTTTCACGGATTGTCCAGGTCCATCAAAGGCGAAGAGTGGAAAGGATTGTATCAAATCCAGTTCTGGGGAGAAGAGGCAGATTATCTTCACCAAAAGTTCAGGTTGGTGAATCTGGGAATAGTTAAATGATGAACTGTTGATAAACTGTGTGAGAAGCGGGGAGAATTTCCATCAGAGGTGCCTTGCCTCCTCCCTACTGCCTGCATTTATAAAGAACAGACTTTTAAAGATATTTCAGTCCACATGATTATAATTGCTTGTGGATGTTTAGAAACCTAGTAATTCTAATATAATGTTTGCTATATTTTTCTTTTCCAAGTGTGTAAAGGAAAAAAAAAATGCCTTTTGAAATGTCAGGTCCTTGATTTATGTTTCTAGCAGCTTTTATATCAACCAGCAACAGAATAAGAGGAGAGAGGGAAAATAAAGAAAAGAAATCCATGGACTGAGGAATGCCAGTAGCACAGGAGTTAATTTGTGAACACAGCGCCCTGAGGTTTCTGGACTTGCAGCATACATACTCATTCTGTCAAATCCAGCCTTTGGTAATTCTTTCCAGGCAACTATTAGTGGCATTAAAAGCAGCATTCTCCAAATATAAAAAGGATCTGATCTATGCTGATTTAGGATTGCATATACAATTCTTATAACTCCATGAAGAAATCAATTAAGTACTTTTGCAGACGTGCTCCCTACAAGCTCTTTACATGCCATTTTGCCCAAGTTAAACTAAATATATAGAGTTTCTGCAGACTTCTGTGCATTCATTTCTTTGCACAAGAGACTTGGCACATGCTTCATCTTTGGAGAATATTAAATAGTTGTTCAGAAAGAGAAGCGAGGGTTGGAAACAGAGGGATGGGCACTTTCCTACCCAAATAGAAAATGATGCAGACTATTGTTATTGGTCATAAATGACTTTGCAAAGAATAAAGGGAGGAGATAGATTCCCTAGGGACAGTATGTCACAAGTTTAGCTTTTGTCATTTGATAGCTAATTTCCAAACAATACTTCGGGGTGGTGGAATACTTTCATGTTTCTTTCTTGAGACTGGAGTTCAGAGCCAGTTTTCACTCAGAGAAATAAATGTTGTCAATGCTGAATTACAGTGCAAGGCTTTACACAAATAGGAAAGAATTCCTCTCTCTCCAAGATTTCTAAATTCATTTTGAGCATAAATTCTAACAGCTAAGGACGTGTTTGCTGTTAGGAACATGTTTGCTATTCAGTGCAATTATGGGATATATTTGTGATCGCCCTGAAAAAATACACTTAATTGCTGTACATGTTATTTTTAAATGCTTTTATCCATCCTTATTTAAATATTTTTATCAATTTTAAGCTGTTATTGCACGCTTCACTCTATTCCTCTTTCTCTAGCAGATAATGGAAATTCGTCCGTACCAGGAAAAGTCAATAAGGCTTCTTCTACCACCAAGAGATCTATTGCGGACAGCGAGGAGAAATCTGAAGCATACAAATCTATTTTTACATCACACAGCTCCGCAAAACGTTCGAAGGAAGAGTGTTCCAATTGGGTTACTCACACCGCGTACTGCTTCTGAAACAATGATGAGCCCGATCCTAATATTACTGCTTTCCTTCCCCGAGGCTTTCTCTGTACAACTCTGATACACAACTTTTCTTTTAATCTGGTATTATCTGTTATTATTCCGTTTGCAAGTTGTTTATAAACTTGTGGATAGCTAATGAACTTGTTAGTTGCAACTTCTGTTAAATAAGAAATAGAGTGTTAGAAGCCATGTTGTATCAACAAACCTCTTTCTAAAATGATGGATTATTTGCACAAAAATGTTTCTTTTCTCCTCCTGGTTGGATGCTGTCATTCTTCATCACACGAGTTTGTGTCCTCAGTAGTACGAGTGAGGGCAGCAGGATTTGCCTCCTGTTCTCTTCTGCTGAGCTGAGCCACAGCTGTAATTATAGCATTCAACATATTAGTAGAGAAATTTAAACCTTTTGAAACTTTCTGACAGTCAAAAGAGCAATAACGCTTGTTATTTGGACCCTCAACTGGGCCCTCAGTAGAACTAGTTTGTTTCTTAAAGGTTCTGTAGGTGTTTTCAAGTAATCTGCCTTTTGATGGAATATATGAAAGCATAATCTTGAAAGCATCTGTACAACATTCTTATTGTACTTATTGTTGTAGCCTGTTTTTAATAACAGAGTATTCACTTGTAAAGCATTATCTATAAAGACGAGCCTGTAATAGGCTATTTTTTTTCCCCCAGAAGGTTTTGAGGGGTTTCTTTGTGGGTGTGGGTCTTAAAGTTAGAAGTATCAGGTCTGAGCTTGCTTTCTTTTGTCAGAGGATCAGAATACAGTGGGAGCAAAGTATGAGTTTCCTTTTCTGCTGAAACAATAAGATTCTGTGTACATCTCTGAGGAGCAATTTGCCATTTTGAATTCAGCAGCTTACCACGAACATAGAAGCGTTTACATAGGGTGAGAGAAACCCGGGTGGTGACAGAAGAGGAGGAGGCGGATCCGCACTGGCTTTTTGGGGAGAAACGACGGGGCAGCAGCGTCAGGCAAGTCAAAGCCCTGGTGGCCGATGGAGGGAACCCCCAGGGCTGGAATGAGCTGCCGAGGACGTTTCTCTTTCGCTTCTCAGGCTGCTGAAATGTGCTGCTTTCACAACATCTCTAGTACACATTGTTTTATTTTCTGACATAAAATTCTTAACAGCAAACAACTATTTGACTGTTAATTGCTTGTTACAGAAAGATGCTAAGCATAGTATGTCGCTCAGTTTTATCCCCACGATGTTGATTTAGATAGAACTTGCTTTTGTCTTATGGCCATAACACTTCAATTGAATAGTTACACATGTGCTTAATTTGTCAGCATTAGAACAGAATAACCTTTTATGGGCTTTCCTTTGGCCCTTTTATTATTAGCTTTTTTCCAAGCGCAGGAATCCTTTTAAAATGTTAATGTTCCATAGCAAGGATTTAGTGGCTGAATATTTGAATCCAATAATACCTACATGAAATAACTAGAGGGAGAGATGGAAGCTTTTCACCTTCCTTTCTTCATCTTTTAAAATTAAAATATGCTTTTATAATCCTGGCACAAACTAACCAGAATAGAAATGCAGAAAGTAGGAGGCTTTTAAAACCACTGCATGATGTTACATTGTTACTTTTGTGTGTGAAAATGATTAATTATCCTCATAATTTATTTTTAAAAGTGTCCCCGTTTATAATTGCCAATAGTTAACTGGAGATTCAAATGCTGTGTTTATATTTGCGTAGGTGGTCTCCGTGTTTCAAACATGTTGAATGAAACTACTAGGATTTTATTGCTATTTTGATAGGTATAATTAAAAATTGGCTTGTTGTGGAATTTATATAGTGGTAAGCATTTTTGTTTTCCACAGATGCGAATGCGTATACACAGCACATCAAACAGTTTGAGGTTTACTTGAGCTTCCAAGAAGCGCTCAGCCACATTTTGTATGCACGTCTAGTAATCACCTTTGTTCTCCCTGTTCTGTGTTCTTTTCATTATTAACCTTTATTATTTGTTAGTTACAGATAATGAAATTACTGCACTAAAAGATAGACTATAGTAGGCCCTTTATTTGCGGTCTAATTCTCTTTTGACAATAGATGTTAAAGCCCTATTAGTGTTTTATAGGAGTGCGCTCTTCTCTTTAAATCAGTTATAAATCCTAAGGGGAATTAATGCTTTTGATTTAGCTATTACTTTGCTAAAGAATATAAGAAAACATAATACGCAGTTTTTCTTCGCTTTTCTTGATAATATGTTGGGCCAAGTCCAGCCTGCTGACTTGGTAACAAGTGTTCTTGCTCATTAGGGCATAATAGTGACTTATTTTTTCAGTTTAACCTGCTCATTTATTAAAATAGGTTCATGATTACCGTGATTTGGTTAATGTACTGTTTCTTCGTACACACTTGGGTTTATTTTCTGGAATTGATAGTTTGCGCTATGGCACTTTGTTAGGATTTTGTTTGGTAGTTTACCATCCTCCCTCTGTGGAGAGAATTCTTGAAATGTTTATGGTTTATAGAAATGTTGTCAGTGACTGATGAGGTCTTTTCCTTCCCTTTACAAAAAACAGCTGTGAAGGAATGTGATATATTGTTGGCATGTGATGCAATTCATCGCCACAATTGACTTTTGTTAATGTAAAATAGATGAGCAAAAAAGCGGCCACTTGTGTTGTTGGCAGGCTGGGTTAGGCAGTTGGGACTGGAACGTTGACTTGGCAAGTTTTAATACATTCAAGCGAATAGTTTGCTGGAGGATGTTTGCTTTGTTGTGGTTTGCTTTTTGTGGGGGAGGGCAATTTAATTTTCTTTTAACATAGGTGAATTTGAATGTTGGTGAAAGTTGAAGACTGCGAGAGTCTTAGAATCTGAAAGCTGCGTTTTTTTTGAGATGCTGCATTAGTCTTGTATCCATGTGTCTCTGTTCTGGGGAGTTCACGCAGCAGTTAGTTCTGTTTCCATGATGTTCAAGCTCTGGCCTCTCTTCTGAAGAGCCTAAAAAGGACCCAGTTAGTGTCAGTTGGATAATAGCGGCATCTTTTTGTGCGTATCTGGCCCGCAGGTTCCACATCACAAGTGGAAAGGGACTGGAAAGTTCTCTATCCTGATTTCCAGCCGAGCTGTGCACCTGCCTGCACACTTGCGGAGCATTCTGCCCTTTCTGTGTCGATGCCTCTAACACTGAAAACCTGAGGCTGTTCGCACATTCAGACTTGGCAGAGATGAGCCTGGTGTCAGTGTTTAGCTAAATTCCCTGGTCCCCCAAATTCAGATGTTGAATTTCATGCTGTGTCACAGGCCGTCCTGTGAACTGCCTTGTCCCCCGTGATCCGTGATGCTGTGGAGCAGCTGCCGACCCAACGTGTGCCGGCCTGTGCCACCTGCTCGTCCACAAAGAGAACTGGGGCTGCGGAAACCGGGGTTTTGTCTTCCCAGTGAACCTTCCGCACCTTGAACCTTGCACCGAGCATCCTGGAGCTCACAAAGGTGGTTTTGGGGTGGATTGCACTTTCCTGGTTCCTGCACGCCCATCCCTCTGCAAGGACATCTCTCTCGGAGCTCTTGTCTCTCCAGCCATCTTCTTCCACAAAACCTCTAAGAACAGTATGTCTTCAAGGCTTTTGTATCTCTGTGAGTCTTAGTTGAAATTAAACATTCAATTATAATGTTGCTGATAAAAGTTAAGAGTATAGCAGCCCTGAATCTCCAGAAAGACTAAAAATCCTTCAGAGATGCAGCAGCACCCCCAAGAGCCATTGGGGAAGCAGAGTTGAAGTGGAGGAACGGGTGGGATCTGTTCTGGAAAGACTGGAATTTAGTGACATCCCTGTTGGTGTTTAGTGTCTAGTAAAGCTTGAAGGGACACGGTTCATCCTGTCGGGGTATTTTAAATATTATTTCCCTCAACTATTTTTTTTTTTAAGTAATCGTAGAACTATCTTCTCTCTAATGGGAATACACTTTGAGAGGCGTGCGGTGGGAAAATACACGCGGTTTGCTAAGATGATTGGAAGGTTTTACTGGAATTTCGATACCTCTCTGCTTCAGTCTCCAACCTCCTTGCCATGAGATCACCACATGCCTATCAAATTGACCAAAAAAAAGTGTAGAGTTCTCTTTAAAACATGATGCTTGTTAGATGAAAATATTTCTTATTAATGTCCTATTCTTAGCTAAACTGAACGAACACAATTGTCTTTAAGTGCCCTGTCTTGCTCACTTTGCAGCCCAGACGCCAGTTGCATTGGTGTATTCTGCTTAAGATTCAGAACTACGGTGACTCTGCCAAATAGTTTCTTAGTTGCATTTAAAAATAAAAGGGCTGTTTATACATTACAATCCACAGAGGGGCTGGAATCAGTCCGTCCTAAGATGAGTACAAATCATAGACAAAAAGTGTATTGTTGGAAGGCTTCACAAATATGGAACCGATTACTGCTAGACAGCGCAGATTTCCTTCTGTAAAATAGAACTGAAATAATTCCTTCCTGACAGCTAGAAATTATAATTGAGTTGGGTTTTTTCTGTGTTTTAAGTTTTACCAACCTTCAAAATGAGCAAGAGGGATGGAATCTCGATCCATCTGCAATTGATGGGAGTTCTGCCTGCAAGCCAGGGTTTTAATCTAAATATCCATCCAACTGCCCGGTTGCTGTGGAGGTGCTGCTAACAATTTCATAGCTGTGGTTTTGTCAAGCGTTTAACTTCATGTGGATTAAAATTTTTCCTACAGGTCAGTGGCAGCAGTTTGCAAATTGTCCACAGATCTTTTTTGGGGGAAGAACCAATTTCACTGTGCCATGGAATAAAATGGAATTCTGAATTGTCGCCCTACCAGCAGAACTCAACCTTTGTGTGGTATTCATGACATGTCTAAGAGGTTGTCTCAAAAGTTAAGGGTGTGAGTTGGTGGGCAAACAACCCTTTCCCCTCATAGAACTTTCTCCATCTTCCAGGCCACCTCCTGAATTCCACAGCATTTTGAGTCAGGATGAGCTCATCACTGTACAGATTACTTGTTTTGCTCCCTACATGGCAATTTTTTAAAAGCGGAGTTGTATCTTCAGTGGAGAACATCAAAATGATCCATCACTTGCCATGTTACCGGTAAGAAGGTGTTGCCATGTTCATTCTCTGATCTTGGATGGATGTTTAGTCTTTCACTCCCTCCTAAGTTATTTCCCCACTGTATGAGGATGTCTTAAGACTTAATTATGTTTGGAGGACAGAAGATGGTCCTTATCAGGGTATAATTGTAAACAGAAGATAAGGGATGCTTTTCTGTGGGCTGCCAAAGGCTGGCTTAGCTCTGGAAAGAAATATGTTGTTACACTGTCAAATTGTTTCTCTTTCAGGCCACGTTTTCCTAACAGTCATGAATGTCACATTTTTATGCTATGAGTTTCCTCTTTTTTTAATTAAAAGTCATTCTGAGGAACCACTTAATATCCAGTTGCAGTGATAAGTGGGGCTTGCCGAATTAGCATGGAAAGGGCTGCATTGACCGGGCTGGGTGGAGCTTTCCTTCAACTTGCCTACAAAGCTAAAGAAATGCAAAGCAGCTTATTGCTCAATTGTGCTGACTTTAGCAACTGGGTAGGACAAATTAAAAAAAGAAAAAGCGAATATCTAGTCTCAACCTGGGTATTTAATGGGTCCCAAAATGTGCTGAACTCTCTAGTCTAAATGGGCTCTTTAGTGTGGCATCAAATAAGTAGAAAAGCAAGGGCACTTTACAAAGCTTCCTTCATTGTTTAAACTTGTTTAACTCATGTTAAGGCTAATGTACATTTATTCAGACTGACAAAGTGCTGAATTTACACAAAAGGGATAGTAATAATTAGGTCAGATACTTTTCAAATGGCAATGGGGGGTGGGAACACTTGACTCTTTTATGCTTCTGGATGGAATGATGCTGAGCGTTGGCAGGAACCGCAAACCTGCGTGTGCTCCTCTCATCCCACGACTGATCCCCGTCCACCTCCGTGCTGGGGCTGCCGGGACCAGCTCCCACCACTCGGCCTTTGCACCACGTGTGACTTGTGAGAACACGGTATTGCTAATGTGATTACTCGTGTTTTTCGTAAGCCCATATGCATCCTTTGAGGCTGGCTCTCCTCTTCCCTGCTGGGGTCTGGCCGAGACCGAAAAAATGACACCAACAAGATGAAAACTCAGTCATTGAAACCGCATTGTCTGATCAAGTTTGTGAAGTTGAACTCAAATCTTTCATGGTGGCCACCCAGTTCTTATGTATTTATTGCCAACGCTTCCCTTAACTACTGACATCCCCACAGTTTGGAGATGAGGTGTCTGTAACTTGTGCCTTGTCCTCGGAGATATTTGGTGCTGGTGACTCCTAGGACAGAATCCCAGATTAGTTAGTCTGTGGAGCTGATCCAGCACAGCAGGATTTGTTTCTCCAAGAAGGTTTTTTTCCTTGGCTTTCCTAATATTTGAACAAGCACTCTTGTTTAATTCAGTGAAACAGAATCTGCTTGCATTTGAATTGTGGTCAGCAGCGGGCATGCTGGGCTGGTTGGATCTCTTAAGCTGTAGCCATTTATTTCCCCATTGAGATTTAAGCTACTCATAGCTCATTTGGTTTGCATGTTTCCATTCTTTAAGGAATCATTAAACAGTCCCAAACGTTCCCGTCGGACTGGCTGCAGCGGCTGCCGCCAGCTGCCGGGTCAAGGGCGATGGGCAGAACCACCCCAGCACTCCCGGGCTTAAAAACACCAGGAAAGGGCCTGAATTTGACTGAATGGGTGAAGATTTACCCCTACACCCCCTAAGAACCTGTAAATGTGTGTGAGGGTGCGCTCCTGGTGAACGCAGCCTCCAAAGCAGCGAGCAGGCATAGGTGCATCTGGAGCATCTCCGGGTGGGATATCTGGTGCTGTCAAATGCATCTTCTTCGGATAGAAGGACGAGTTGCTGAGCTGACACCGCGCTAAGCTGGGTCACTGACCTCTATCTACTCCTTTTTCCCTTTTCCCGATCCCCCTCTTTGGCTTTGCGCCAAAATGGGGCAGCGACTAAACACAAGCTGCACTTGGTCCTGTTCTCCATGCGGTGGCACCAGAAGAACAGCCCAGAGAAAAACTGGGGTCGAATCCGGCAATAGCCAAGTTGCAGCGGGGGAGAGAAGCCTGTGAGCACAGAGCAGCCCAGCCGAGCCCAGCCCAGCTGAGCCCAGCCCAGCCCCAGGGTGGCATCTTCACAAACCCAGAGCTGAACTTCTCCCCTCCCAAACGTTCTTGTTCGCTTGCTCTGCTGCCCAAAGTTTCTGAAACTCCCTCACTGTGCTGTAAGTCATCTCCGTTTTTCAGGCTTTATAAACGGCTGCAGATAACAACGGTATTGCTAAAGCTTTCCCTTCTGTCACCTACAGATTTCCTCTAACCCCGTGTAACAATAAGTAGATGTTATAGCTTTGCATAGGGGTCCGGAGTGCAGGGAGAGCTGCTGGGGATGGTCTGGATCACGCAGAAATTTGCTGTGGTGTCTGCCCTGAAAAATCTGTGATCGCAGGATAAATCTGTTTCTGTTGTCCTTTCCTTCCTTCTCAGTTCTTTTCAGATGTATGCAGTTTGTATGTACTTAATATCAGAGAATGTATGGTAATTATGAGTGGAGAAATACTAATGCTAATGAAGAGAGGGACTGCAAAATGGGGGAAAGCATCTCTAGAGGGAAAAGACAGCGGAGAGACAGTGCCCGTCTTTTAATACGATGACTCTTAAGTGTAAAGAGCAGGATCTATTTGACTGTTTAATATATTGATTTCTCAAAGAGACTTGGTTAGAAAATAGAGGTTTTGTTCCACAGAAAATTCCAGTGCTTCAGAGCTTGTTTCCATTGCAGATCGGAGTGAGAAGTGCAAACTACTCCCCTAAGTAATGTTCTGTAAAATGTTGATTTGAGATAGTCGAGCTGGGCCCATTGCTTGAGTTGTTCCAGCTATGTTCAAGTATTTTCTCTCTTAAAAACAAGCTACCCACAGAATGAACGTTTAGTGTCTCTTAAATTTGAAATAAAATATTTGGTTCTGTCACTCCCTCAAAACACTGCAAATAGCTGCATGTTTGGGATTTAAATCCTATTTTCTGATATCTGGATCACACTGAAACATTTTTAGCTGCTTTCGTTGCAATATTTAGTACTCCACATTTGAGTTGGAGACATCCCCAAGTTGAATTGCCCGTAGTTGGAATTTTAAAAAACAAAAAAAGGAAAAGAAAAACTTGTCTTCTATTTTAGGGTCTTGTAGTACTGGAAATGCAAACACTGCAGAGTGAATATTTAACTAGTGCATGAGAATCTAAAAAAGTGGAAAGCAAATGCAATGCAGCAGTCTATTTGCCTTGTTCAACTAGAGCAGCATTAAGACATTAAAAATAGATTTACAGATTTCATAATGTGATTGCAACATTCACACAGGTTGGGATTTTTAATTTAACTTTGAACTGGATAATGCAGATTGCATGGAGACCAGAATGGACTATATTCTAATGGGAGAATTTGCCTTACGCAGGATTAACATATCAAAGGCAGAGGAGGGTTTTTTTTGAGAAGATGGCACAATGATGGGGCTTGCTTGCCAGGCTGATATCCTACTCAAGCTGTTGGCATCAGCGTGTGGTTTCGGGCCGTTTCAGGCGGCAGCGTGTTAGGGAGGTACTTGCTCTGCTTTTATCGTGTTCCTTTGTGTTGACCACAGGTGATACAACCGCTCATGGTACAGTCTGGTTAATTTTGCCTCTGTCTTCCCTTGGCCTTAGAGCTCTGAGCAAACAGCCTCTGCCAAGGTGCAGCACAGGGCAGTCCTGGAAGGGCAGGAGCTCCAGCAGTCCATAGAATTGGCGGGAGTTGAGTTTTCACCCAACGCAGGTGGCATTTTCGCTGGAACTGCCCATACCTCCCCCAGCCAGTGGTGATTGGCATCAGTTCCCAGTGTTGCAGGTTGTTTTGTGTTCACCCACACGATTGCATCTGGAAGCAACGCCTGATGTGAACCCACTTGTATGTGAGTGCGTCTTATCGGTATTTGGAAATGGGCTTTGGCTGCATGGATTTAGCAGGGGTGTGTGTATCTCTTGGAGATGCAGAGCATTTGCAGTTCTCATAGAGACGCTGCACAATCAGAGCACTTCCAGCTCAAACTTTGGGAAGTTGGCAGAATTTGCTGTTACCAGGAGAAGCCAGATGGTGTCTGTGAGAGATTCCAGCACCCAGCACTGAGTTACTTTAAAAAATATTTTAAAACTAAGAAAAGACAGTGTTTTAGCTCTGTTTCCTGGGTGAGTAGATGTCAAGATGTCATCCTCTCATGTTTCTTTCCTAAGAGTTTCCATTGTGCTCTGACTCAGGTGTAGCTGGCAATGTTGGCTTCAATGCCAGTCTAAATAATGTTGCTAGAGAAGGAGCCCAAGGCAGGCAGGTATTCAAAGAACTTGTGTCACTAACACGGGCAGAGAGTTGCAGTGCAGATTTTGGAAGTACAGTGGAAAAGAACAGCACAAAGGACGTAGGCAGGTCCTTGGGACCAACTGCCTGTGGTGATGGAGGAACAGCCCGTGTTGCTGGATCCTTCTCTTGGGGATGCACTTGTCAGTGCAGCTGTGCCAGATGTTGACTCCTTCTCCATTGCCAAACAATCAGAACAATGACATCCTTTGCTGTTTCACTCCAGAAGGGTCAGACAGCATACCAACACCTGCATTTGCAAAGGCAGAACACAACTCTGAGCCCCCTGCGTGTGCAAATGTGAGATTTTGAAGGTGCTGTGTCTGTCACACTGTTTTGCACCCCAACACAAGGACATCAGATGGGATCATACCACCTGCTACCTTCTAAGAAAGTATATTTACTGGCCAGGCCCTGCTACATAGTAGCCGTATGTCTTACTGTGAAAATCCCCCTCTGAGAGCGATCTCTTTGATTAAAGGTCCTTCTTGACAGCTGAACTCCCAGTATCGCACTAGTTGGCTTTTTTTTTTCCAGTATAAATGGAAGCAGGGTATTTGCAACTCTCAGTAGCCCTATATCCATCTGCACAAAGCCACTGTGACCCTCCGCTGCTGTGGTAAACTTCATGTGCTTTTCTAGGAAGGTGGCATTTCATGATCACAAGGATTACCCTTGTTCTTCAGGAATGTCAGAAAATGGTCCATATGAAAGCTAATAAGTGATGGGATGAACAAAATGAATTATGAAAACTATACAATTTCATCTGAGAACTCTGATGCCTTCTGGGAAGTATCATATAATACCCAGCATGAAATATCCCATCAAACACGAAC
Source organism: Nesoenas mayeri (assembly GCF_963082525.1). Classification (NCBI taxonomy): domain Eukaryota; kingdom Metazoa; phylum Chordata; class Aves; order Columbiformes; family Columbidae; genus Nesoenas; species Nesoenas mayeri. The sequence continues at coordinate 5,630,318 of NC_137562.1, forward strand.
AGCACAGCCATGGAGCAATGTTGAGCAAGAAGTTTGACCAGAGCACCGATTATTGATTTCAAAACATCCCAGTGCTATGTGACCACAACAATCGGAGGCCAAATTGGAGTAGTCAGAGAGAATCAAAGTGGTGCAGACACGCTGCTCGCACAACGACTGTTGAAGATCAATTAGTGCAGATATGCAACAGCTGCAACAAGTTTCATGCGGAGACTTGCCTTTATATTTAATTTAGGTATAGGCATCGGCACTGGCAGGGGAAAGAATGCTGTCTGAAAGCAATAGTGAGCCTTCTGCACCTGGAACGAGAATTTGTATTGAATCCTATCAAAAGTGAAGCAATGAGCAGGTTCATTGCAGCGACTTGGGCAGCAGCAGCAGAAGCTGAGGATGGACTATGAATTAGTTTAGCTCCTTACATCTTCAGAAATGAAAAATGAGGTTATTTGTGAGCTTGCGTTGCTGCTGGTGGTACGGTAGTTGTCCTGAGGATAAGGACGCTGCGATTTGCTGCAGCTCAAATCAAGTCATTCCTTTCACGCTTGGCCTTTTTTTGATCTACGCTGCTGCTTTCCAGCCAGCCACTGCAGCCTCTGTGGTTCATGGGCTTTTTCCAAGTGATCTGTGCATGATAACAAAGAAAAACACTTTTATTCACTGTATGGTGACACCGAGCATCTGCTGGAGAGTGTCTGGAGACCACCAAAATTAACTATGCTGAGAACTGGCCTCCATGAGAAGCTAGTCACATGCACCAAAACAAGCAAAAATCTGTTTGTATATTTTAGATGGAGCTTGAACAGTTGTTGCCTGACGGGCACAGACAATTCTCTAGTGTGGTCACTTTTAACACCAAAATGTTGGATTTTGATGGCACAGGAAAAGGGTCAAGAAACAGACTGTGTCACAGCATACATCTGAAATGCCTCTTTGAAAGTTACTGTGTTTTTATGTGATCTCTTTGCCTTCTCCCTTCTAGACCAGGACGCACCTGGCTCAGGTGTCTGGTCTGTCTCCCCATTATATTGAGCAGGGCTGAGCTCCACCGCTGTGCTGCGTAAGATTCAGGATAGTATTTACAACTAAAACTTGCTGATTTTATCTACTCTGCTTTTAAAGTTACAGTGTATTGAATGACAGGTCTTATTTTCTGAAATCAATTTTCAAATTTATCTGAAACAAAGCAGCAAGTGCTTGAGAAAGAGGTTCATTCCTCTCTATTATCCCTGGTTTCAAGATGTGGAGATTATTGAAACTATCTTCACTAATTCAGCTTGGAGCTGAAATCCTGTAGGTTTCTTTAACCTTTCCTTTCATCAGTAGGTATTGCAATAGTCTGCAACGACTTTTTCTCCTTTTGGGCAAAAGTTAAATATGAATTTATGACATGATTGCATTAAGATTTCAGAAGGGTGCTGCGAAAGCTAACCGATGGTGCTGTGATCATACTTGCCTTGAGATTACAGGCAAATAATACCCCATTGATATAGTTAAATTTCACATAGCAGGCTTGGATGATACACTGATCTCCAGTGTATTTTTATTAAGCTTCTCTGAAATGATTTTCAAAGGATGAAAACCTAAGCTTAGCTAGCTCCAGAATTTAATGGAGCCAAACTGTTACCCATAGTCTTTAAAGAACATGCTGTAACCTTTTTGCTAAACCATCTGCCCTACTGTTACCAAGTTTTACCCAATATTCAAATGAAACTTATTCCTTTTCAACCTTTGCCAAGCTGAGGTTATTAAGAAACAGATACAAATTAAAAGGATTAAAAATGCAGCTCTAATTAAACACATATGAGTAGTTAAGAGTCGGCTCTGCCCTGGTTATCTGTGCACATAGAAATATCACACACAACTTAAACCAGCCATAGTCTCCATTAAGCGCTTGCTAAAGGCACCACCGAAAACTGTAATAACATGTTGTGCTTTTGTCTAGAGCCTTTCCTATGTAGGTCCTGAAACGTTTTAAAAAATGAGGTGAGCCATTGCTGTCCCACTTGCAAAGGAGAAGCAGCTGAGCCGAGAGCAAGGAGAGGAGTTTCTCTGCTCTCCCCTTGAAGTCCGTGGAGAAGAGCTCCTGGTTGTCCCCAAAAGCTGTGGCCCTGGCGTCAGACAGGATGGGGATGGCTGAGGTTTCCTTTCAGAAGAATGTACAGTGCAACCAAAACCTATCAAGGAATTTTGGCTTTCTGTGACAAAAGTGAGTTGGCATCTCTCAATAAGTATCCAAACAAGCCCTGGAAGACACATAATCACGAAACAGCCTGTGTGATCACAGCTCAGCATTTTAAAAGATTAGAGGGGGATTAGGACGTTTGTAAATTCCTCACCAACCTTTTGTAGAGACAGGATGGAATATTTTTGTAAAGAATTCACAAGCAGCAATTGTCTGTTAAAAGCCTTTATTACCCAGATTTGTGCTGGGTGTGGATCACTTTGTGTTTTGGGTTTTTTTGTGTGTGTTTGGGTTTGTTTTTTGGTTGGTTTTTTTTTTTTTAAGATAACATAATACAGCTCATCAATCTAGGCTGCATATAAATCCTGCTTTGTATGATTCCTAATAAGTTTCAAGGCCTTTATGCTCCTCATGAAGAATGGGAAAACCTCCTTCCACCACAGTATAACAGGTCCTTTCATTCTCCTGCTGGTGTTGCTGGTTTAACACACCCACTCCAGGGAATAATATCACCCAGGGAAAAAAAGTGGGTGAATTTTGATCCCCAAGAGGTGTTCCAGAAAAGCCACTCGTATTATAGTGCTTCTGAGGCCAACGTATCATGAGTGGCTTGAAAAATCCCAGTGAATAATCAGGGTTTACCAGACAGGATAACAGGACTTACCTGCTTTTTCTGGGAATGGGAGATGAAGCTGGACAGGAACGGGGAGGAACACCCTGACTCGTGCCTGCATCCAGGTGAGATGATCTGACAGATCATTTGGATAGGGTGCTTATTAAACAGGGCTGTTCAGAGAATACCTCAGGCGAAAAAGAATAGGAAATACTATGTTATAAAAAAGATCTGTTTGCTTGAATGGGTTCATTTTTCAACATTATTTTTAGCTACTGGTTGACCGGAAACATTCTAGGAAGAGTTGTCCACAGGTAGGGAGCTGTGGTACTCAGTGCTAACCTGCTTGTCTTGTGATGGGAGCAAGACTTTCTCTGTGTTCACATCTCTCTGTCCAAGATTGTAGCTTGGTTTGTGAGCATGGGTAAAGCTCAGGAAACATTCTAGTTAAGGCTGCAAGCCAAAGATGACAACGCTACAGGATTCATGGCGGTCATCTTCTCACCAAGGCAGCTCCCAATGGAGTTCCTGTGCTGCCCCACTCTACCTGCTTCTACCAGGGTGCAGAAATCCTTGCCTGTTTGCAGATCTGCCAAGGATAGGTCAACAAAAAAAGACTACAAGTTTTGGGCCAAGCTTTTAGGTAGTTTTATTTTTTCCCAGAAGTCCAAACATTCAAAGCTTTGAATGTGACAATTTCCTCTGTATCATTATCTTGCCACTGTTTCCTTAGCCAAAAGATAATATTGACCATGAAAGCCACTTTGAGTTAAGTGTGTGGATTTAAAACATCCTATCTAGTCCTGTGTAACATCACTTACTACTCCTAGTCTGAAGAGGTCTCACCCATGGAGGTCCACAGGACTGGCAAATCTGTCTAGACAACTCCATTCATGAACAAACAGCTGCAGCAGCTCTGCCTTCAACAATTGCACTCGTGTGTATAAGCTTTTCTTATTTATTTTATTTTTTTATTGCCTGTGTTTACCAAGCTACAGTCATAAGGAGTTTTGCCTATAAAAGTTTGAAGAAATAAATGCAGGGTTTGGAGGAGTCCCCCAGCCATGGTGTCCGGCTGCTGGCCCTCTGCTGGTGTACCAGCTGGTGACTCAGGTGTCAACCTGAGCCTGGGCCACCACCCTGGAGCCACCAGCATCCTCCCTGCAAGGACAAGCAGGGGGCTGTCCCCACACACATCACTTTGACCAGTTCTTTGCTCCCTTCTAGCTTTCCATTCTCTTTTAAATGTATTATTTGGAGCGGTGTTCATTTGCCAAATCTTATGCGGATAAGTAGGGCATGGAGATCTTAATTTTCGTTGCTACTTGTCCTTCAGACCTGGCCCACGAGTTCTGGCCCAGGGCCAGGCTGGGCAGGCTGATGCGTCGCTGGCAGCCCTCTCACCACTGGTAGTTTGCACTTGGTGCTTCTCTCTGTAGAAACACAAACACAGTATTTCATATGGTCACCCCTTAGGAAATACAGTAATTCACATTAGTTTAATTAACCTGGAGAAGCCATTGTAGTGAAATACAGCCACCTGTAAGGGAGAGCAGAGCCAGCACCAGGCTTAAATGGGAGAAAGGTCCCAATTTTAAACCAGAAGAGTAGGTGTAAATCTCTTTAGAAGTGGGGAGGGATTAGTACACACAGGCCCAGCAGGAGCCCAGTTTATTGCTAATTGTGTCTTCACATTTTAGCCATATTAAAAAATATATATATATAATCCTTGAATATTTAATGTCTCGTTTCTTCAGGACCACAGAGATTAATTGGGAAATGAAAGTAACTGGAAGAAAGGGGCAGAGACCAGAACAGCCCAGGGAGCTGCAGCCTGAGCCCTAGTGCAGGTAAGACACAGGTACCTGCCCCTTCCCTGCTGGGTTGTGCAATGGAGAAGCGCCGGCCGCCTTAAAAAGGTGAGGGGTTTGCTCTTCTTGGCCTTTTTTCCTCCTCCTCCACCACCTTTTAATAATTCCTGGGTGACTGATGTTGACCTCCAGGTCAGAAGTCTCCAGTTAACAGCCAGGAAATGCCCTTCCCATTGGTCATTATTGCCTAATTAACAATTTGAAATATGCCACGATCGATGCCAATGACACGAGATGGCCATTTGGAGGGGTGGGGGCTGCAGAGCACTTGGCAGCATCTGCATGTGAAAGCCCCGCACTGGGATGCATTGGGTGCTGCTCTGTGCCTCTGGGCTCCAGGCTCAGGACTGGTGCCTCCAGTCTCACTTACACCCAGAATAAAGTTGTTGGGTTTTTTTTTCACAAATACAATGGCCAGAAATGGCTGGTTTTAACGACAGGTATTTCCAAGCAATGCTACAGTGCCAGAAAGAGCTTATAAAAGGCCCATTCCTTCCCTGTTACCTGTTCTGGCCCCAGACAATGAGTCTTTGGCTCGAATCAACACCAGGCTGGGCTGAGCCGAGGTGTCTTCTTGACCTGGCAGAGGCTGCGAGAGAGCAGGAAAGGTTCCTAGTCCTTCACCCATCCTCATCTGCCAGTCAGGACAGCCTAGCACCAATGATTTGCCATATTTATATAAAAATATATAAATATATGTCAAGAGGAACACTCTCTACCCAAGGGGTTTTGCAGTGTTTGTGGCACATTGAAAGGTTTGTTAAAGAAGCTGAGTTTCAGCCTCCCTCTTTACCTGGCAAGGAAGGCAAAGGGAGAGGGAAGTATATTTTAATAACCTGGGTGGCTGGCATGGAAAAGCAATGCAGAAGCTGCTGTGGAGCAAGAGGGCATGAAGGCTGGAGCTGGGTGTCTGGTCTCCAGGGGAGTCCTCCATGAGCCACTTTAAGTCACTAATCTGCCAGGAAATTAAAAAAAAAACAAAACAGAAGCAAAGCATGGAAGGGTCCAACAAGTGCCAGGAGCTGGATCCTGCTGCTAGGAGCCCAAAAGAAGGAGAAAGATGAGAGGAAAGAGAGAGCACTCCCCCCACCTCCCCAGTTTTTGGCACTGGTGAGCAGTGTTGCTGCAACTGCCCACAGAAGAGCAGCCATCATCATTCATTACAAGTGAGTCCGGACACATCCGTGGTGTCCAGCGTCACACATCTGAGGGGCATCAGGAGGGCAAGGACACATTTATCTCTGCTGAGCTGGAGCACATGGCGCAGCATATACACCAGCACGATGCTTTGTCCCGCTCTAGTAGGCACTTCACCACCGCAGCCAATTCACCCCTTAAAAATATAATAAAATCAAACCAACAGAGGGAATTTTCTTCGATGTGGGCATGGAATTGCTCATCTGGCACCCAGATGCCTTCAGACTGGATTTGGCATCTTCTGGCAGCACAGCCTTACACAGAGAATTAACATGGAGCAGCTAAGTTCATACCATTGTAATTTAATGTTTACTTCCATCTGTGGGCACTGAGAGTGTTGTGGTGACGTATCAATAGCTATATAAACATATCTCACGTGCCTATATAATGAATACAGCTTATACAGCTGCTCCTGGTGAAGCTGTTGTGGAGGGACCAGGGCAGGTGAGCCTGGTCTGAGAGCTCAGTAACTGAACTGTTCCCATCCGGACAGGATCATGAGATGTGTAAATGTTCTCACATGCTACCCCACCAACTTAAAAGCATCAAGCTGAACGTGGATACACTGAAAAGGTATTTACTGCTATAAATGATGCAGAAAAATAATATTGATGAAATACACTTTTTTAATGCACTTTGCCTTTTTATTTGTTTTTAAGGATCCTTGGGCTGCAATCAATGTCATTGTTTCCTTTGGAGAGCCAGAGTCCTTTTATTTGTGTTAATTATGCACCTGCAAGAACAGAAAAAATAATAGAAATAAAAGTATCTTGCCACTGTATTGTGGCTAAGGAAAGGAAGAACAATACAAAGTAACTGAAGTTTTTCTGCTGAGAATGTGCTTTTAAAGGGTCACAGAGCTGATCAGCAAGGAGCATAATTTGGGCATCCTGACTCCCCAATTCCTGCTCCATGTGTTATGGTGATACCTAAACCCTGAATAAGTCCCTGGGTATTCTTGGGCTGTGTTTGCTTTTTCTCAGACTAGTTTCCCAGCTAATGCTTTCAGGAACAGGTTTGAAATTAAGATTTACATATTTATGTTCCTATTAACATAGATACATTAAAAAAACTTAATGAGCTTATGTAACAAATTGCTACATGACATTGTTAATGATTCAAGAGAGGATCCGTACTTAGGTAGATAAGAATGGCATTTGCAATGGCACCAGCTCTGCTAAAATTACAAGGAGCATCAATTGCATGGTTCAAGTAGACAGTCCTGAGACTGGAGCCTGAAGGTCTCCAGCATGGTCCAGTCTCACCGGCGAGATACGCGTGTGGGGAATCGTGTGCCATAACCCACTTGCAGAGCGTAAACAGGGTGACACAGCCAGCAGCCTCCACACGGGGACATTCCATGTCCCAGGGACATGATGAGGTTGTGATTGCAGCTCGGGTCTCAGCAGAGCCGGCATCACCTCTCTGCCATCACAACTCTCCTGTGTTGAGCAAGACCCTTTGGGCACGTCTGCAGAGAGTGGAGCTTTCTCTGTGCCTGCTCTGAGCTGGCTCTGTGTCCCAGCAGGTTTGGAATGTCACCAGCTGCTGCTCTGCTGGAACCAGTGTCCCTGCTCTGGTGGGGAACTGGTGCCTCAAGTGCTGTGAGCTCTTCTGGAGCTCCCAGATCACATTTGGCCAGCTTGGGGCTGGGTGAGCTGGAAGTGTTTGCAGCTTGTAGATATGCTTTACATTTCCGTGTTTCCTGCTTGCCCACTATAAACAAGGAAATACCGAGTCCCCAGACTTCTGGGAGAGGAAGCCAGCATGCTGCATGCCAGTGTAGGTGGTGTGGAGCCGGCGAAGACCTGCAGAGCATGGCAGACATTCAGCCAGACTGCTGGGGGTGTAAATTCGCCCCTGCTTGTGTGCAGGCACGGTCCTCACTACTGACTGGGCTTGTGGGTACAACACACTCTCCAGGGAAGCTGAGGCACAGCTTTTAGGAAGGAAGAGCTCAGGATTTAAAAAAGCAAGTACTCAGAGCCTTCCCCTCCACATTTGCGCTAACAGTTTTATATGGACAAGTCAGTGGACTGTGCTCTTTTACCCAGTCTCCTGGGAAGTCACCACTGCCCAACAGCCATGGCAGCAGAAGCATGAATTCATCTCTGCCTCCCGCTCATTGCAAAGCTCCCTGTGACTATTTACATGCCACTATGACTAAGCAGGGCCAAGTTTGGGCTCCAGAAGGCACTGCAGGCTTGGTGAGCTTTGGCTGTCTTTGCTGGAACAAGCCAGAGGCTTAAGTGGCAACTGGTGTCCTGGGCATGGACAAGGAGCCTGGACATTCCCATGGCACTGGGGGCTCTGGAGGACCCTGACCACATGGCCATATTTCGCTGGCTGCTGCGGTGGTTTCATGTCCCAGCTGGAAGAGAGAACAACACTGTGACTTGGAAACCTGGGAACAAACTTGAACTGGTGAAGAAATTTGTGCTGTTTGTGGTGATGTTGCTCTGAGCAGCTCCTAACCCCGCTACAACGGATTTACAGTCTTGCTGAAACGCAGGCAAGGATTCCTTTGCCAACACTATGCTGGGATAAGCTATGCTGACAGAAGAGCACTTTAGCTGGTGTATTCCGTGTTTACACAAGAGGAGTGCTTTATCGGTCTAGCTGTACTGGCAAATCTCCCCTCGGGCTAGCCAGTCTTCTCTCCGCAGCTTAGCTCTGCAGCTGGATGGGCATAGTCCCCAAGGAGAGATGCATTCGGCACTTGGTGAGGAGATGTAGAGACCCTCACCGTGCATTCGGCACTTGGTGAGGAGATGTAGAGACCCTCACCGTGCCTGTGTGGGGCAGTTTGTCGGCTTCTCTCCCAGGGCAAGCGATGCCCAACAGCCCAGACCTGTGCTGGGGTTCAGGTCACGCTGGCAGTGCCCCAGCACACACCCTCGGCATGGACACGGCGCGCTCTGGGATAACCCGTGATTTGCATGGGTGCAGCTTGACCTGGTTTGAGCCTGTGTCTGCCGCTGGATTTGCATCTGTTCAGCTGAGCTGGTTTTGTTTCGCTGCTGTGATTGTTTTCAATTCTAATGCAGCCCAGCACAAGGAAGAGGTGGCCTCGTTCCTCTCCTCTCAGCACTGGCTTTCAAAGGCAACCATCCCCCTTGCACGGATACCAAACTGCCTTGCCTGTCCTCTAAGTACCTTTTTGTTCCCCAGCAGATCCTTGCCCCGTGGCTCCCCAAAGCAAAACTTCCCTGTGTCCCAGAGGGTGTGAGCAGCTCTTCTCACACCCCTTCCTAGACTGCCCTCAGCTGCTCTCTAAGGCCACCCCCTCAGTCAGTCATCTCAGCTCTCTGGACCACCAAGTCGTCTAACAGTATAAATTTGACCTGGATCAGGTGTGGACCTACAGCTCCCCTTCTGCAGAGTCAGTCAAAGTGTGTGCTTAGGGTCAGCTCTGGAGTTTTTGTAGATTTGTTTTGGTGGTAGCATGATGGACCACGCCTGCCTGCAGTGGTATGGGGAAAAGACATCTTAAGCAGCATAAAACTGCTGGTAACAAGTTAACAGTGGCCTCTTTATTTTTTTTTTTTTAAATATATTTGTATTGGTAGAGTGAATTTATACTGACTTAGTTCTTTCCAGTGACAGATTTTTGTACTAGCAGCAGGAGTTTTAAAGCTGGTTAAACTGTATTGCCCGGTGGGGTTTGGACTGTGGCTCCTAAATCCCATGGGACAGGAACTCTTGACTCCTTCCAACTATACCAGAGGTTGGAAATCCAACAAATACCTTTGTTATGACACTTAGTTTTTGCTGGACTGGTATGTTCTGGGCACTTTTCACTACTCCAATGTGGAGAAATGTAGCATAGGCAAAAAAACCCCAATATTTGAGATAAGGCATGTAGCCATAGCTGCCTGATCAGAGGTGTTCCTATGCAAAGCTCTGTTGACAACAGCAGTGATGGGAAATCTTGGAGCAGGGGTGCATGAGAGCAAGTAGAGGGGAAAAAGGATGACAGAGGAAAGGCTGGAAGCCCAAAAATGAAGGTGCCTGAAAGGCTGTTTGAATTCAGATTCAAACCGAAGCACCCTGAATCACGTTACCTCTGTTTTGTTATTAAATAGCAAAGAGTGCAGGTTTTTAGTACAGGAAAAATCATCTGGACACCCCAAGTCTGCAGTCGTCTGCAATCATACCCTCATGCAATTAGCTGAACAGAGATAAGAGGTTTCCAAGTAGTGTGAATTATTACACCTCAGAGTATCTCTTCTGTGCTTTTTCAGTAGCGCTGCATGAGATTTTGCAAATAATTTTGCATGGAAAAAAACAGAGGTATTAAAAAGAAAATCTGACCCTGCGTTTATTTGTTACAGTAACTGTGCAACATCATCCTGGACTCCTGTCTCTGCAAATAACACCTGCAAAATCAAGTCCTTGAGAATGCAGCTTGGAACAGGTTTGGAAGAATTTGCAGATATTTGCTGGCACCTGATGTTTTCTAATGCTGACAGCCCTTCACTGGTGCCTTATTAGTGTGATTATAAATGACAGAGTGCATTAGATGTAGAGTTTTGACTGATGTAATTTTTGCCAGCAGTTCAATTACTTCCCTCCCCTCAGTTCTGCTTCATCGTGCCATGTAGTTGTGCTGCAGCTCACCAGCATGTCACCCATGGAGAAACACCACACAGGAGGAAAAGGGGAAAATGTGCTGTCACCAAACCCTCTGTATTTTCCAGTGCATCACAATTAAGCAAACACCTGTGGTAATGTATTAACGGGGACATGGAGGGGAAGAGAGTGTCCTTGTGCTCTTCTTTGCGGCCAAGTGATAAGAAAGCCAAAGAGTTTGGGAGTTTTGTATTTGTCTTTAATTATTTTGTCCCTCTAAGCTTTTCCCCAATACATGATACATTTCGGATTTTGTCCAACTGAGCTTCGATGGAAGCCGCCGGGGAACAGGAGTTTTCAAGAAATTGGACTATGGGAGTAAAAGAGTAACTGAATTTGTTTTCTTATTTAAATTGCCTACAGGGTAAATCCTCAGCTTCAACTCACATGACCCATTTCCCTGACATTGAGGTCAGTTTACTGATTTCATCACCCTTTTAAGACCACTGAAGAGTGAAAGGTAAGTAGAAATAAAGCATCTGACTGTTCTGTAAATTCCCTTCCTAGCTCACAGGTACTGCCTACATCTCTTCTGAACTCCTTTATATTTGAAAGTGTTTGGATAATTTAACTTTTAGGATTCTAAACTTATGTGTGTGTGTGTGTGCATGTATGCAGAGAAGCGGATATTTTGAGAATCACTCTTAACACACCCTTAAAGGTGCACAAGCTGCAGGACCCAAGGTTGGGGGTGCAAAAGACTTTTTGTACCTGATGCTCATTTTTGTCAGTGGAGAAACCTTCCCCAAACTATCACCGTTGTACCCCAGCAATTGTTTCCTTAAAACATGGTGCATCGTTTAAAGTATCATATAGGTTGCATATACCCTGAAAATAGAGGGAAGGATAAAAAGAGAATCTATTGACAGATGTTTTTACTGTGCAAGTACAGCAAAGTGACAATTCCCACTTCTTTTTCTAATAGGGCAAAAGGAATGTGAGGCTTATATGGAAAGATTTGTGTTAGCTACAGCCTGAATTGGGCTGAACAATGTTTTTCCAGCTCATTTCTGTGGCTGTATTTGAAATATTTGTTTTTCTGCTGTTTTAGCCTATGGGATTTTTTTTCTTTTTGTGGTACTGGGTCTTTGTCTTTTTCTTATTTTAGTATAGGTAATTAGCTGTAGGAATGTATGATCCACCAAGGCTTTTTTTTTTGAAGTATGAATTATGTATATTGTACCAAGAGCCTGTCTATGGTTTTGCTTTCAGAAAAGAGCCTGGCTAAATATATTAACCCTGATTTCACATTTAGCATTGTGGTGTTTTGATTGGTGTTTATTTGTTTGCCTGCAGTAACCAACTTGTGTTCACTTACACACAGCCCATGCTTTGGAGGCAGCACTCTGGTGAACAATAATGAAGTTCATGGCACTGCTGCTTCTAATGGACATAAAATGGAGGGAATAAAAAAAAAAATAATAATAATTAAAAAAAATCAGAGCATCTCTGCAGGGTAGAATGATCACACCCCTACAGGCAAAATGTGACAGCCCTGGGGAGGTGCCTCAGGATCACTGAGCAGGGACCCAAATGTCTCAGGGATTCCACTTCTCCCTTGGTCCTACTTGATAAGAATCCAGCTCTCACCAGCACTGGGATTATTACCCTTGTTTTTTGAACAAGGAGACCGAGGTAAATGCAGCTGTAGTCACATTTGTGGTCATCCCCTCCCTCAAGAACAGAGACAGGCTGGGAATTTGTGTCTTCCTCACTCCTGTCCCATGCTGTGGCTGCAAGCAGGCTTGTCTGAACTCCCTGCCTCCCAGGTATCCCTCTCCTGCCGCGAACCATCCAGCTCCACAAAACTTCTTGTGCATAAAAGCCAGAGAAACTCCTTGCAAGAGCCCGAGGCAGCTGCTCATCGCGGCTGAATCTCTGCCACATGCCACGCAGCATCTAACCCAGGGCCCGAAAGTGCCTGGTGTCAGTGTCTGTCACTTCTGCCCGTGAATTGCTAAACACATGCTCTCCGCTGCAGGCTCAGGGCACGCTATGGCCAGGGGACTCTGCTCCTCCAGCTCCATCGGGAAGGAGCAGGAAGAAAACATAGCTGGAATCGTGTTTATTAAGCAAATTAATAGGTTGGGGAAACGCCAGCTGCGCTGTGGGCACGCTTTCTTCTCGCCTCCTGCAGAAGCAGGGGCTGGAACGGAGGCAGGAGCTGGGCAGGTGCTGAGCGTTCGATGGCGCATCCCCAACCCACTCCCCAGCATCTTGGTTGTGGGGGGCCTGAGGGCTGAGACTGACACACTCGAAGCCCCCGACAGGTGTCGACTCCGCCGCCGACCTCAAATAGTGCTGTAATACTGATGTGGATGCCCAGAGCCCTGCTGGAGTCCGACGTTTCCAACCCCCGGGGATGCGGGAGCCTCGGAGGAGGTGGAGGCAGCTCGGACCCCGCCGGGGCGGTGAGATGGAGCCAGCGCCTACCGGGCGGCCGCTGCCCCCACCGTAGGGTGCACAGGGCGACGAAGAGGCTCCCGTCGGTCAGGGATGCTCCCGGTGCAAGCAGCCACCGGAAAACATAGACATACACACATCCCCATCCCCCGGGGAGCCGTAAAGGAAGGAGAAACGACGGATCAGAGGCAAAAACCTTAAAATGTCCCTGCTCTGCCGCGGTTCGGTGGGATCCGTCCAGCGGCGGCGAACGACCGTGCGAGGAAACCACTGAGAATGAATCCTGGCGGGGGCAGCCCCGAGGCAGCAGGATTGTCTCTTCGTTCCTCTCCCGGGGCTGGGAAGCCCGCGGGGCAGGGGGGCTGCAGGGGCCGGGGTTTGGAAAGGGGGAAGACAAGCCGGGGGGCGGAGGGGGCGCGGATGCGGTGCGCAGGCGCGCTGCTCCGCGCCCAGGTGTCCGCGGCTCCGCCACGGACGCAGCTGCCGGCACCGCACGCCCCATGGCTCTGCTGGGGAGGATCGACTGGCAAGTACGTACCTCTGTACTTGTCCCGGCCCCCCCGGTCCGGGACCCCCACACACCCCCGGGAGCCACCCCGCCTGAGTAGGAACCCTCCGCAGCGGGGGGCGGTTCTGCCCCTCCCGGCCGTGGGTTGGGGGTGTCCTGCCCCTCCGGGCTGCGCAGCTGCGTGGGGTGAGGGGGTGGCGGACACCCCACTTTCCGCCCCTCCCCGCGGACTCGCTGTGGAAGTTACACGGAAAGTCTCCCGGGGCCGCGGGGCAGCAGCTCCCTTTGTAAAGCTTTGCAGGAGCCGAGGCGACAATCCGGACAGGTTGCTGCAGCCTCATTAATGATACAGATATTTGCGTGTTTAAATAATTTTTAGAGGAAGAGGAATGTAACTAATTAGCATCCCCACGCTCTCTTTTAATTGCTGCCAAATAGGAAAACCACTGAATGTGACAGAGGCTCTGGCTGCCCTCCCGAGTGTGTTCACACCTGGGGGTGCTTTATGGTCCCCCATGGGAAACTGCATCCTCGTAAAAAGAGATGTGTGCGGGGGAACTAAACTCCCAGGAAGCAAGAAACCACTTCTCCTCGGAAACAGGGGATGTCCCCGAAGTAAGGGAACAAATTTCTGGTTTTTTAATAAGTAAATAAAGGTGCCACCTGTCAAGAGCCACCTCCCTGGCGGCTCTTCGGGTCATGCACAGCTCTGACCGGTGTCTCAAAGGCAGTGTGCAGGGAGGTACCGTATCCCGGCTGCCCGCGCCTGTCCTGTGTCCGGGAGTCCCCTGGAAAGAGACAGTTCCGCCGGGCGGGGGAGGCAACGGCCACCGGTGTGCTCCGCAGGTGGCTGCAGCCCACTTCTCCGTCGGTTCGCGTGTAAACGGAGAGGATTGCGGAAAGCCCCGCTGCAGGGCGGGGGGGAACGTCTCAAAAAGTGTTATCCCCCTCACACCTCTCAGAAAAGGTCTGAGTCCGGATGCCGGGCTGTTCGCCTTGGCGTTTATTCAATACATCCCTCGACAGAAGCACCCAGGCAGGAGCCTCCCTCAGCCCCGGGGGTGGCATCACCTGCGCGGCGGCGGGCGGGACGCGGAGGAGCCGCTGCGGTGCGGACACTCCGCAGATGCGGCGGGCAGAGCCCGGCCCGGCCTCGGCTCGCCCGGCTGTTCGATCCCCGCGGAGCCCAGACCCCTCTGCCGGTCCCTGGCAGCCGGCGCGGCTGCGAGCACAGACCGAGGAGCAAGTGGATGTACGGGAAAGTTTGTCTGAAACTTCCCCCTATTAAGCCTCTTCTCCGCCTTCTCCGTTTGTTTTCTAGGAAGCAAAGTGCTTATTTTAGTGGATTGTTTAGGTAATTTCTTCTAAAAACCTCATCCTCTTCCACTCCTCTGTTTATAAACATACATATACACAACAAGAAACTGAATTAATTATCGTGATTTTGGCCACCAAAGGAAACAAAATGAAGGTGTTCAGAACCTTGCCAGTTCTAAAGAATGAGAAAACCATGGTCGTCTCTCAGTGTGACATTTCTGAGCAGAAAGACAAATTTGCTTCTAAGTTTATGATAAAAATGACCAACGTGGCTGCAATACAGGGACTTTTCGAAAGGAAGAAGAGCTGATCCCAAACCTGGGAAGCTCGACGGTTCTCTTCCTCGTTTCTTTTTAAATCCGTCTTGTCCCTTTAATACAAATGAACTTTAAGCTCCCCCTGTCTTTTATTATTTAGATTCCTAGTCTTAATGACGCCAGGAGCAGCGCAAGCACACTCGCTAATAATCGTCGCGAACTGCATTTCAAAGAAACATCCCTGGAAGAAAAACACTGTCGTTTAAAAAAAAAAAATAAATAGAGACTCCACCAAAAATGATAATGCGGAGTCTCTGCTGATGATGGGCTTAATGCAACTGCTGCAAATCAGCACCTGCGTGCTAGATAAGGCAGATAACACCTCCAACAGTTACTTCCAGCACCCCCGTCCTCCTCAGTTTTATTTTTAGATCATTCATTTAGTCGGATGGAGTGTTTTTAATTTTTGTGCGTGAGGGTTTGTTGTTGTTGTTGTTGAAACTAGTATTCTCGTTATTTTCCTTCTCTGATCCTTAGGAAAAAAGCGAGGAAAGTGTGAACTGGTTTAAATTTCGAGACGTGAGTCTATCTCGGGCCTTTAATAGCAGGTCTCAGGGCACTGATAGCCCAGATCTCCGCAGCCAGCACTGTCCAGGGTCATCTTTTGTCCCTGCCACAATAAACAAACACTTGCTCCTCTCATGTAAATGAGCAGTGACACGGATGCACCTTAAAACACTGCGAGAAGTCGTTGCGTTTGAGAACGATGTTCATTTTGTCTGACACACATAACTGCGTAGATCAAATGGCTGCAGAAAGGTAGCAATTTGGCAGGGAAGTATTTTCTAAGCTTAGATGAAAGTGTGCTCCCGGCGTCCGAAAATGTCTGTCTCACCTCCCACCTGCTTCCCCGGGCCCGCGTTTGCGCGAAAAGATTAGACAGGCGGGATTTTCGTTAAAACAATAAAAATAATAATGATGCGACGAACCAGTGGCACGATGCAAACAGCCCTGAATCGGGGACGCTGAATCAGTGCTGCTTTACCTACCAGAGATTCAACAAAACTGCAATAATCTTGTCGGATAATTAAGTAAATTATACCTTAAACACTGGTAGCTTACAAGTTGTAATCAGTAATTCAAACTCTTGACAATTATGCATATGGAGCTCAGGCTGGCGCTCGGAATTTCTCGCTTTTGCAACGAGGACTTTTTCCCAGTTTATTTCCCCCAAAAGTCGCCGGACTCGCCGAGCGTGGGCGCACCGGCACCGCGCCTTCCCACGCGGATTTTAGCAAAGCCCTTCCACGTGTGTGGGGAGGTGGGGACACCCGACACTGCTTCCCCCACCCCAAAAAATCGAACACTTGTTGGGGGGGGGGGGGGGGAAGCCTTTTTGAGGCAGCCTCGTTGCAGTGTGGGTGGGAATGTCCACGCATGACCCCTTCCCGCGGGCCAGGACTAGCCCCCGAGCTCTCGGGGGGTGCTGAGGGAAGGGGGGAGGGCTCAGCTCTGCACCGCCTCCCCACCCCTGCGCGGGCGCGGAGGGCAGCGCGGAAGGAGTGGCTTGGGGCTGCGCGCTCCCTCCTGAGTGGCTGGCGGCCGCGGCTCCCAAGCCATCCCTGGGGAGGAGTTATGATAATCCTATTGCCATTAAGGGCGTCTGAGCAGGGAAAAAAACCCAAGTGACCATTAGCGTGGAGGTTTAGTCCGTCATCTGCCTTCATGCCTGCCAACTGAGCTCCGTCCGGGGGGCAGCTCCTCTTCCCGAGCGCCGACGTGGATTTACCACCCGTGGAGGGGGGGCTGAGCTCTCGTCTATTTTCGACACCACACACCTGGTTTGGACGCTGGACGCCATGTTGTGGAAACTAGCAGATAATGTCAAGTATGAAGAGGACTGCGAGGTGAGAAGTGCGGGGAGGGGTCGCGAGTGGGACAGGGGGGTTCCGGCGTGGGGCAGCGCGGAGCTCCACCGCTCCCCCCTCCCTCCCCGCTCGCTTCCAGCCGGCGCCCGGCTCTCCTGCCTCCCCGCCGTGTGGGATTTGTCCCTTCCTGAATGAAGATCCCCGCTTTGCCTCTTTTTTTTTTCTCCTTGGAGGTGCGAATTTTATTTTTTTTCCCGAGTCTTTTGGACTCTTAAAGAAAACGGGGTGAAAGTCCCGGCTGGGAGAACTGAACCAGCATCCCCTGCCCGCCCGATGAAGCATCACCCCGATGAAGTGTCCCCCGGCAGAGGGGGCAGGAGAAGCAACAACCGGGGCCGAGGGCAGAAGCGGGCAGCCCCCAGCCCGCCGGAGCCCCGTGCCCCAGCCTGCCGGACCAGTCCGGGCTGCGAGGCCCCGCTCCGGGTGGGAGAGGAGCGGGCAGTGCGGAGGAGCCGCCCGGCAGGTACCAGCTGCTGCGGGCTGAGCCGGGCAGTGCCCTGAGCGGCCCTTCCCACGTTCCTATTCTCCGCGGGAGCGTCTCCCACCCCTCGCGAGGTCCTCCCGGATTTTGATCTCTCCGAAAGCGGCTGTGTCCCCCGTTCCCCACCCTCGCGGCTCCATTGGTCGCGGTGCGCCCGCTTGCCTCCTACAGATTAGCTGCAGTCCCCGCTTCACGCTCCACTGGTACCCCATTCACCTCTTATTAACTAGTCCTGTTATTTTAATGACCGTGAAGCCAGAAGCTGCTAAATCCCTGGATCAGCTCACTGTAGACATTTGAGCTTTGACTCCTGAGATTTGAAATCGGGGGAGATTCTAGCAGGGATGGGACGGCTGGAGCGAGAAGCGCGTCCTTCCCTGCGGCTCCGGCAGCCGTGAGCTGTGGGTCCCGCACGGCTCCCGGGGACGTGGGGGAGGGACTGGGTGCCGAGGGCCTCCGGGCTGCTCTGCCCAGGGCTCTTAAGCAGCCAGTCCGCAGTCCCCGGCATCAGAGTCTCTGACCCAACCGGGGCAGTGTGGCGGAAATGGGGCTGCGTCGCTGATTTGAATTTTTCTAATTTTAATGACTCTTTAAAGGATTTGCACGAGAATGAGGGTTAGCGTGTTGTAGTTGTGATGAGGAGAGCAGTGAGAACTGGTTTGTAATCTCTTCCCTGGGAGTGGGGCTGATTCCTTAGCCGAAGTGCCTTGAAAAGAGACGGCTGCCCAGCCAGGAGCCGGGCGGCTCTCCCGTTTTCCCCGGTACCAGCAAGTGCCGCCGCCCGGCGTGTTCTCCCGGGTCTGGGCTGTCGCTGCTGCCCCACAGCCCCCCGCTGACGGCCGCCTCCCTTCTCCCCCACCCTTTTGTGCTTTCCAGGACCGGCACGATGGGAGCAGCAACGGGAACCCGCGGCTCCCGCACCTCTCGGCCGTCAGTCAGCACCTGTACAGCTCAGCTCCGCCACTCTCTCACTCGGGCGCCTCCGACTTCCAGCCCCCCTACTTCCCTCCCCCGTACCAGCCGCTGCCTTACTCCCAGTCCAGCGACCCCTACTCCCACCTCGGGGACCCCTTCTCCATCAACCCGCTCCACCAGCCGCCGCCGCCGCCCCCCAGCCAGCAGCAGAGCGCCTGGCCCAACCGACAGAGCCAGGACCCGGCCGCTCTCACTCCCCACGCCCGCCCCGGTCTCGTCCCTCACCTCTCGGCACTGGAGAGCGGCTCCGCCGGCGGCCGCAGGGAAACGTACCGGCGCTCCGAGCTCCTCCTGCCCCATGGGCACGGGCTGGACACTTCCGCGCTGGCCGATAACCTGGGTCTGCACGACATGGCCCACCAGATGGAGGAGGTGCAGGTAAGGTGCCCCCCCGGGCCGCCCGGTTCATCGCGGGAGGCGGGCGGGACAGGCGCTCTCCAGCTGCAGAGATGTCCGAGCGTTCTGCTGAGGATCCAGGCACCGTCCTGTTCTGCACATCCCACCTTGGCTTGCCCCATCCTCATCCTTGGAGCGAAACCCGCCTTTTCTTCCCTTCTGCCCTTAAAATGGGGACACGCAGGGTGGAGTGGGTTTCCCAAAAGCCCCCCCGGCTCCGTTCCCTCTCAGCTTTTCGAGGTGCGAAACTTTCTCCCCTTTCTCTTTCCAGAATGTGGAAGATCAACACTTACTAATGCACGACCAGACAGTAATTAGAAAAGGTCAGTAAGGTGGCACTGCAGTTTACTTTTCCTTGTCAATCGTTTAAAGTTTAATGATGCACCGGTGAACTGACGCCTTATTATCTTTTTAAAATGCGGATCCTTTCGGATTGGGAGGGCGGAGGATTTTTTTACTACATTCTCTCTGTCGGTGGATTTTTCCAAAGCCATCTGGGGGAAGGTGGCTTTGGCGACAAACCCCCGGGGCCATCCCGGTTCGGCTCCGAACCCGGGGGTGACTCCTCGGGGACACCGGCCGTCCCCGCACGGAGTGTCCCTGCTCTTATGTGTGGCTTTAATCGAAACTAGGACCTCGGACCGAATGTAATGCTGTCCTGGAATACCCATGTGTAAAAAAGACACGGTGCCGCTTTTTTGTTGTTGTTGCTAGTGCTGGAAGTGTTTGCTTTTTTGGTGTGTGTGTTTTTTTTTTAATTCAACGTTTTTCCAGACTTTAAAAGAGAATGAGTTCGCTGGCATAAGCCTGCTTGGCTTTATCTTGATCGAAATGGTTTTCTAGCCGAGGTTTTAAGGAAGGAGAAAGACGTATTGACTCAATTTACAGTCATTTAGTTTTTTTTTTTCCTGCTTTTGTTTTTAAACAAATTTGTGCTTTAAAAAATCAGTGGAAGTTTCATCTGAAGACTTCAAACAAATACCTAACTGAGGAAAAGCAGAAGTGTTTGTCAGAGCTTTGATTGCTGCGTTTAGCTCATGGGAGAATAATTTCGCTGTCAGATGCACCACTGAAAAATCTTTCCCCCTCCGGGGAGCGGGCCGAGCTCCGCTCTTTAACCCTTTCGGATCGGTGCTGTGAGCCAGCAGCACATTAACGCAGGGGGGTAACGGCGGGGATTCGCAAGGGGAGGGAAAAGCTGGATCTGTGGTTTGCTCCTTGCAAAGCCTTTGTTGTCCCTATTCACCTAAAGGCTGAAGCCATTAGCGAGAAACGTTTTACTTTCAGTTCTCTTCTGGGCTGCATCCCTCTCTCTGTTGGATTGTCTGTTATGAATTTGTCAGGATTAAGTTCCAGAGGCGGTTTCTAAACTCTGCTTGTGTGAGGTGGAAGATGGACCCCAGCAGGAGCTGGAAGGCTTCTCCCTACCCCGGCTCAGAAAGAGTTTTTGACAGTAGCTGAAAGATGCTAATTTGAAGTCTGTAGTTGTATCGGGCTTTTTATAAGCACGGGTTTGCTAACTTGCAGCACGCTGCTTCACAGATGCGAAGTTTGTGCGTTATTAAAAAAGTATCCTTAGTTGAGATCAGCAGCTTCTTGAAATGTAGTGTGACAAAACACCGCTGTTCGGGAATAGCTGTGGGGACCTTTTGGTTGCAGCCGAACCTGGTGCTGCAGGGGGACACGGGGGTCAGTGGCGTGAGCATTTAACACAAAACGAAATCCCATCTCCTGATCTTTTTTTGGAGAAAGGAAATATGCTTGCCACTTCCTATTTATTTTTCCCTTTTATAAAATTACCTGGTTTCCCTCTTCCTCCCGCAGGTCCCATTTCCTTAACGAAAAACAGTGCTCTGAGCCTCCCCTGCCAAAAGGATGGATTAATTGGAGTGGTCATAAACCCCAATGAAGTATTTTGTTCGGTTCCGGGGAGACTTTCCCTCCTGAGCTCCACATCGAAATACAAAGTGACAGTAGCAGAGGTTCAGAGGCGGCTCTCGCCCCCCGAGTGTCTCAACGCCTCTTTGCTAGGAGGAGTGCTCAGAAGGTAGGCAGCCTGCAGCTCCCTTACAACCATCCCCATCGCGTCCATTGTTCGTGATTTTTCTTGCACTTCTGTGTGTGTGTGAGCAGCCAGATTAGCATAACGAGCCAAGAAAAAGCCTTTTAGCCAATTTCTGATTTTTAAGAAGCCGAACGACACTGAATCCTAATAGCTTTGGAAAGAAAACTTCTTTGCACTTCTGCTGCTTCTCGAGAAGTGCTATTAACAGCTCTGACAGCAATTCTTGTTCTCTGTTTAAAGTTGGATTTTTGTCTCAAGAAACTGTTCATGGAGCTTTCTTACTCCTGTGACAAACTGTCTCCCCATGGAATGATTTTTTGGATTAATTCTCATGGTCTTGATTGATCGTTACAAGGATGCTTTATATGTCCTTTTTTCTGCATACACTTAATTTGCTTGTGATCATTCTACAGCTGTTGGTTTCAACAGTGCAGTTTGAAATGTTTTAATTTTGACCTGCTGTGTTTCACCCTGGCTGGTTTATACTAAAGCATTTAAAAAGTAGGTCACTTGAAAAGACAGCCTGTTTTTTATCTTCCCCCCCACTAGAACCCTATTGAATGTCAGTAACTGGAATTTCTCATCTTTAAAAAGAAGTGTTCCCTGAAGATAAATAAAGCCTTTTTTCCCCCCTTTAATTACAGAGCCAAATCAAAAAATGGTGGCAGGTCATTAAGGGAAAAACTGGATAAAATTGGCTTGAATCTTCCTGCTGGTAGAAGGAAAGCTGCAAATGTGACACTATTGACATCTTTGGTGGAAGGTCAGTCTTGAATGTGTCTTTAAAAAAATGAACTTTTTTTTCCCCTTGTGTATAGCTTTTATCCTTTAGGCAAAGCATGGAAAAGCTACAAAGTCAATGAATGTAATGAGGAGGTTTTTGCTTATTTGAAAGTGCGCATGGTGGGGACATTGCAGCAACTAACAGCTGTGTTGCCTTTGGGGGGCTCCTCTCTCCTTCTCCCTTCAAATCTGATCACTAAGCCCTTGATCTCAGAGCTGTATCTGCACCAACCCAGCTCCTCTGCCTCTTCCTCACTGCGCTGCAGGGATGCTGGCAGGGATGCAGTAATTCCTGCACCCCAAGGTGTCTGAAGTGTCAGTTTGTCCAGTCTGTGTTTCTAGAGGGGGATGAATTGTTTCGGGTTTTGTAATGGTGTGTGCAGTGACAGGCAGGGAAGGCAAAAGGGGTGAAACTCGTCACATCAGTAGCTTCGGTTCCCTACTGGGAAACTTGAAAAGTCCGGGGCAGTCGACTCCAGTGCCTGGCCCTACCTCAGCGGTATCCTCAAAAGCTTTTCTAATAAACAAGTGTATAAAGTGAGATTTATAGCTTTTGACTTCCTGATAGGAAACTGGAGCCCCTTTAATCTGTAACATGTTATGTGGACCCTCTATCAGTTAAGTTGACTTGAAGGGTGTGTGTATATATATATGTGTGTGTTGGTTATGTTTTGTATTTCTGTTTAAAACAGCTCCTGGTAGTGGTACAATTTAGTAGGAATAGAAGCAAAAGTGAAAAATGATCCTAATACTACCATACTGCTGGTTCACTTCCACATCAGCTCCCATTATAGCAGCTTCCATTTAAAACCATTCTTGGGAAGCCGGGTTTAAGAGACTGTATATGAGTGCACATGCGCACAGGTAACATGCTGTTCATGCCAATCCATTTATTTTTGAAGCCTGACGAAATTGCCTTAATTTAAAAAAAAAAAAAAAGTGGCTTAATTATACACCTTAAACATCTTTTTATAGGAAATGAAATTGTTATTGGAAAGTATTTAAAAAATACAACAAACTGATAAACCCTTTATTATATAAAGTGGAATTTAGTTGCTGAGTTTTCAAAAAATCAGTGGACAACTTGGTCTAGTCTTTGTGCAGTTAATCTAGATAAGGACACAAATTTTTCTTTCCAGTATAAAGGCAAGATATTCATTTTTGTAGCAGTCACCACGTAGGGTTTTTTTCTTTTCTTCTTTGATGCAAACTTACAAACACACTGATCTATTAATTAGAAAATAATGAGTATGGTGGTAAAATAGTGTCCCTTTCTAAAATACACTTCAAAAATTCACTTTGCTTAATTTCCCTGATCCCCTTATTATAAATAGATGTAACGACATTTCATGAGCATTCCCTTTTGCCCACACCAGGTGAAGCTGTACATCTTGCTCGGGACTTTGGTTACGTTTGTGAGACAGAGTTTCCTTCCAAAGCAGTGGCCGAATATTTAACTAGACCACACATGGGCCGCAATGAAATGGCAAACAGGAAGAATATGCTTCTTGCTGCAAAGTAAGTTTTAGGCTTGGATTTTGGTGGGTTTTTTTTTTTTCCATATCTTTTAAAAAGATGCTTTTGTCTGACCATGAGTATCTGTGATTGTACAGTTTGGTACATTTTCATGTGTAATTTTAATTAGGGAGATGAAGCAATTATTTTTATTTGGTTTTGGTTGGAATTCAGCTACGGCAGAAGTTATTTTTAGTGTGAACCAATAATAATAACAACCACCCTAGATGGTAGCTCTGAAGCAGTTTGCACCAGTTCTGTTCTCTTTGCCTTTCAACTGTGCCAGGATAGCTGAAGAAAAAGATGCCCCTGGATCTGACGGGGTGGGGACCTGGAGGGCAGGTGTGGCCTGGGACTGGGAACCAGTGTGGGACTGGGAACCACTGTGGGACTGGGAGCAGGAGATAGTTCACCCACCTCTAAGGGGCATCTCCAAGAAAAGTCACTGGGGCTGTCCTGGATGCAGGGAAGACTCTGCTCCATGTCCTGGGCTCCGCTCCATGGCAGCAGCAGCACAGGAGTGTCCCCCATGGGACCCTGGATAGTCCGTTTTCACTGTTAAAGTTGAATATTTTTATAGTTCAGTGAGAAGCCAGCCTTTGGTAGATGTGAAAAATACTTGTGCCTAATTAAATTCCTGTTGCAAACCTTGATGAACAGGGGAGAAGGGTTAAAGGAGAAGCTTTGTTATGGCTGTTCTGTGGACACTTGTACCTGTAAATAAACCGGGTACCGAACGGGTCTCTAGTAGGAAATACCTGTGTTGATTCGCACTTATCTTAAACCAGGGGCTGGAGTGCTTGCTGTCCCCTTGTCCCCCAGCCTTCCCAGGCTGAGGTTTAACAAAGCCTTCAGTTCATGATCTCTTCTGGTCTGAGATGTTTTCTGGTTTGGGTTGGTGTCATTCTTTGCTTTTGATGGCATCCTCGCTTTGCGGAGGACCTGAGAAAAGCCTGCTTAAACTGCTGACAAGAGTTTCTCCGACTTTAGGCTCAGATCAGGCATGTGAAATGCACTCCTGTTGCTGAATTAATCGAGCCTTCCAGAAAGAGAGACCTTTTACAAGAAAATAGCTCGTCTCCCTCTTTCCTATAGCTTGAACCTTATGTTTTTTACTGAGTTCTGCTCCTTCTGCTTTTCAGTATTACCATTGTTGGTATTGTTATTAACACTGATAACAATCTTTTGGAAGATGTTTGTGATTGAGAAATTCTGTTAGTGATGATTCTGTTAAGATTGCTCAGCTCCTGTGAAATCCCATCAAGGGGACAGATTCACAAGCAGCAAACAACATATGCTTGAGCGTTATTAACCATTCATTTTTTGCCAGACATGTGTGTTAGCGTTTGCAGGATCAGGGCCTAGGTCTCCCCTAAAGAGGGCATATACATATAATACACACAACTAAACTGAATCTCCTGTTCAGCTGCTTTTAGTCTTTCTAAATCACTTAAGTGCAGCTCTGGAAGTTCTCGCAGAAACTAGCCTTAAATTCCCACTTCTGCCTTAAAATCTAGAGCAAAAGATGCAAAGCCAGCCAGACACCAGAGGTGGAAAGATTATTTTGCAGTGTGCATGTGTTTCTGTGACACAGATATAACAGAATGTTCACCCAAAGCTGCTGCTAATAAATAGGCTTTAATGTCAGGCAGTGCTGCTGCTGAAGTAATGAATTTCTGAAAATTCTAATGCCCACACAACTGCTTAAAATTTGATATGGATGGACTTAATTATTTTTCTTTATTTGCTTTTGCATAAATTCCCAGCACAGTGTAAAGTGTGATCGCTTTGTGTCTCGCAGGCAGATTTGCAAGGAATTCACAGACCTCCTGACTCAGGACAGAACTCCTCTTGGAAACACGAGACCCAGTCCCATCTTGGACCCTGGCATCCAGGGCTGCTTGACTCATTTTAGCCTGATCACACATGGCTTTGGGAGTGCTGCCATCTGCGCTGCCATGACATCCGTCCAGAACTACCTAAATGAAGCATTAAAAATAGCAGACAAAACGTACATGAACGCTGGCGACCAGAGCCCTGCAGAAACCAACAAAACCATCGATAAAATGGATAAGCACAGGAAGTAAAAAGGAGAGAAACCAGACTTTAAACTCTTCCTCCTAAACACAGACTGGGATCTTCTTGCCAGGGGGAACATAGAGATTCGAGTTCTTTTTTTTTTTTTGGTGTTTTTTTTTTGTTTATTTGTGTTTTGTTTTGTTTTTTTAAGAAAGGAGGGGAAAAAAAGGAGAAAAAAACCTAATCATCTTATTCAGGATCTTCAGTCCCCCTGGATCCATGAGACAAGTCTTTCTAAAAGCTGCAGTATCCCTGATCTGTGGAAGGAATGACCAGAAGATAAGTACCTGGTACAAGTGTATTGAAATCTTTGCTGTAAAAGTGGTGCTATAAAGGGGTTTTGATGGAAATATACAACGTGATATATTTAGATTTCTTTTCCACACCTAAGTATCTAGTGGTGACCAGCTTCGTGTATAGGTTTTAAGATACAGATTTTAGACGGAAGCCTATTTGTTATCTGATACAGTTTCAGGGTTTCATTCTCTCTAAATGCAACAATAACAATAAAGCAGTATTACACAATGGTATATAGATTTATGTACATTAAAACTTTTTATAAACACCTGAAAATAGTATCATTATTCTGTGCTCTTTTTTTTTTCTAAATTTTATTTTGTTCTTTATTTTCAGATTGCCATAGGAGAGTACTAAAATCCTGCTAGATTTGAAAGTTATCTGGTGGCATTTGCCATGCTTATTTTTATGGGAATATTCAGGCTTTTGAAAACTGCAGGAATGTTGGCTGCAGTGGATACTATCTTGGTATTTTTTAACAAGGAACAGTACAAAATGAAAACGCTTTTAGAAATTTGCTTTCTGTGTCTAAGGATATTGCAGCTTTATTCATATTTATATTGTCTTGTTTTCAAATTGGGGGGGAAACTTGAAAGAATAGGCACATAACTTTTTTTTTTCTTAATTATTTTTTTTGCCTATTAAGGCCAAAAATTATTTCCAGGGAGGCTTAATGTGTATTAAGGGAAGCAGTGTATTGAATGTAAATATTTATTTATGTGTAATTTAATTGGATTTGTAAATAATGGTGAACTTTTTAATACTTTTTTTTTTTTTTTATAAATGGGTTTCAAATGTTAATTTTGGTAAGTATTTCAAAGGTTATGGGTAAGCTAAACATATCTTTAGGTTTATGCACAGGTATGTTATACAGGGTATTTAAGACTTTTTTTTTCATATCTAAATTCTTGCCACTGAAGATTAAATCTAATCTGAGGTGTATGTTCACAAAGCAATAATTTTGTGCATCATTCACCTGATTACTGACCAGACATGCAAAATGAGTGTGTGAGTTAGTGTGTATGTGAATAATGGAGGTTCTGAACTATCTTTACATTCTTGTAAATGTTCCCGCTATAATTCTGATGTATATGATAACCATATAATAAAAGTATTCTGGATAGAAGCTTGGAATGTTTTGTGAACTGAAAACAGTTTTGTTTTCTTTCTATACTTTGGGAATGTGGGGCGAGTAGCACTAGAGGACACTATGTATTGAGTCATAATTGCAGCACTTTGTTCGGATTAACAGAACAGAAATCTGAAGCTGTTTGCCAGTACGACTAATGGTTTCAATTAAACAAGTTATGTATCTCCAAGAATCTTTTTTCCATTTCCTAAGATGTCATTATCAAGCTAGCTGCCTATTTAAATACGCAGCTTAAACACAAACTGCGAGGCTTCCTCTAAATAAAAATCAATCCTTCCAGCTTTGTCTTCTAGTGAATCTGACTTTATTAGAATAATCTGTCTCTAATGACAAATATTTACAAAATCCTAGCGTGTGAAATTTGATAGGTTTCCCATCTGGTTTCAGCCCAATTTTACTGATTTGAGGAAGTTTACAGCGTTTTGCAGCAAGTCCCCGCAGTGCTCCGTGTGGTGTTGGCGAGGCAGGATCAGAGGCTTGTGGTGGCGTCACAGATGCAAAACAGCCAAACTCATCTTCCCGAAGAGAAACTTTTGTTTTGTTTCAGTACTTTCTGAAAAAACAACAACGTGAACCTGGGCTTTAGTCTGTCCTTGGTGTTTTAACACTCGCTCAACCTTTGGGCAAAAACTCTGAATGGTGGCACTGGGCAAGAACTGCGAGTAAGAATTTAGTTCATCTCGCGGCAGTGTGTTCCTTTCACAAAACAGGCAATATGTGCCATTTCTGAATACTTTGCTTTTAAATTCTTATGTTTTCATCTTTAAAGGAGAAAGGTGAACTACTGAAGGTGTGCAGGGAGAAGAAAGGAAAGGGAAGCGCAAAGGAATGAATGAATATATCAGTGATGAGCTGGGAGGAGAGCTGGTTTTTGAGTTGCAATCCTGTCTCCTCTCCTAAAGAGGTGTGAAATTCCTGTCTTTGCATTTGTTAGACTGGTCGTAGCATTTGAGAAATAACAATTTTGTAGACATCAGTGCAGCCAGGGTATGTCACGACTAACAGAACTTCTAAAATATACAATGTACCATTCTGCTAATATACTTTTACTGATTATACATATTTACACATTAAACAGAAAAATGCTAGGTATGGCAAGAGCTTGTTTAGAGAATGTGATGTTAGAGTTCTGGGTTTTTTTTTCCTGTTTCTTCTGTTTACATAGCATATATAGTAAGATACTTTAGCTACCAGACAATGGAATCTTGCTTTTTATTAATGCACAAAACCAGGCTCTGAAATAATTGCCCCTTGGGATAGGAAATAAGGATGTTTCCATTTATTCCTGTGTGCATTCAAGCAAAGCCAGTCAATTGTCTAATGTACTGACTCGGGTTCTATTTATATGTTTGGAACATTAGAAAAGTTGAGTTTCCATTACCTTAATCCTTTTACTGTATGTTTTAGATGGTACATTATTCTGAGGCTCAACTACCTTATAAGCTGTGCCAGTAGCAAGAAACAAGAACAATTTCTTCTGCTTCTTTCACTGAAGAAAGCGGTTAAACTCTGACCTGAACTTGTCTGTCATCCAAAATGATTAATCTGAATGAAACTAATAGATTAGTAACTTCTTGAGAGAACTAAAAAGCACAGAGTTATCTGAGCACACAGGAAGGTAGTTGTTTGCTTTTTCCTGGTCCTCAAAATGTCATTCTTTTTACTGCTTTTACATTGGCTACTCCCAGGCTGGCTGAAAGAAAAAGAAGTTCAATGTAAGATTCCTCTTAAGTTCCGCTTTTCATTTCCTTTGAAAATCGAACATTCAAATGACTCTGCCTAATCTTGTCCCTTGCCCTCATCCCAGAACAATGATGTGTTTGGTCTTTATACTAAGAGGAGATGACTTTTTAAACTATTAGGATTTAAAAGTAAAAATTCTAAAGCAGAAATGGTCATTTTAAATATTACCCTTCTGCAAAAATGTTATTTGATACATATCCACAGAATAGTTGAACTCGCGTCACTCAGTACAAAAATAGCTTGGGGAGAAATAGAATATTGCAGTGATCTCTTGCCTGGCCATCAGCAGCTGATGGGCATCGGGAGCGATGCTGCTTCTACCTGCACAGCCGAGGGCACGTCCTCTGCAACCTGTCACCTGACAGGCAACCGGGTTGTTACAGGTTATTAATTGCAAACTCAGTGATTATTCAAGGCCCGATCTCATCAAATTATCTGACTTCATGGCATTGCTTCTTTCAGTTTAATTTTTTTTCCAGTGTTCACAGCTTCAGAGAGAAATAATGATGCAAAGCTAGTAACACATCATAATAGGAAAAAAGAATGAATTTTCGTTTTTAGTAACTGATTTCAGTTTACTTCATTTTTAACTCAGTTTTTGCTTTACCATTCACTTGTTTCACTGTGATTTACAAACAGTTTGTCTCACCTTGTCTCTTTCCTGCAGCCCTACTGCTGTCTGTCCCTCTGCTCCCTCAGACTTTTGCAGTACAAATAAACCCAGCAATGCATCTTGAAATAGGTCTAACTTGCTGTGATAGCCTGCTGTGCTTACTTGTTGTAGCCCTTTCTTCTCTATTTCTTCCTGCATGTGATGTTTATGTACATCCTTGTAGTTATTTTGGCCTGATGGTGTGCAGCCTCAGCCCTGGCAGCGGGCTTGGGTTGCCTTTCGGCACACGTTCTGCAATAGGATCTTGATTTAAAAAACAAAACCCCAAACCAAACACCTTTCTTAAAGGAAAAAAAAATGGGGTGCTGTTAAGATTTTTGTCCTATAATTGTTATTTCACTACAATAATATTATGAGGTTAAGGTCAAAGATGTTTCCCTCTCACTGAAAGAAATCTCCAAAGAGTAACATGTTTCTGATCAGTGATGTCTGCAGGTTTTTGCACAGGGAACCTGGAGCTGGTTTTGCTGAGTGCTCTGCAGTCCCTTGGGACAGTGACCCAAGGCCTGGCACTGAGCCACAAGAAATGCATACGGCACCGTGCAAATGAGAATTTGTTCCTAAACCCTGGCCATAACCAGATACATGTCTTTGCAAAATCTGTGTGTTATCCAAAGCAGTTGTGGTCTATCATAACATTTCTGTGGTGCCTGGTTATTGCTGCTGCCTATTGCCTCATGTCACATCATCCACGTAGCTGCATGGATGACCAGCTCTGTTGAAATTACACGGGGCCTACGCTGGAACCCTATTTTTAACAAATTGTTAAATCCTGTTCTATATCATTTGCTGCCTTCTCCCTCTTTCATTTTCACTTTCATAGGATTATATGAACAAGCTTTCTCTTGAGTTTCAGACATTGTTTTGCATTCATTGGATGTTCTTGCGTGTCTTACAAGGATGTTCCAGCTGCTTTCCATGGGTCATTGTTGTGTAAGGGCTGGCCACAAATATTCCATTTTTCCTCTCTTTTGGCTAAACAGCCCTTTTTTACTGGTTCTTATGAAGGCCTTGTGCACAGGCTACTACTATTCCATGACACATTCTCTAAATATTCCATTTGATCCATGATTTAAAATTAAAAACATGTAATCATACACACACTTGCTCCCCCACCATGAAACAGAAACACTTGTTCTTGAATATAGCAGAAAGTTCACAGTCTACAATGGACAAAATAACAGAAGTCAGCTTTTAGGTGAGCTTTAGAGCTTGTAATTTCCAGGTCAATCGGCACAAAACATGGGAAAATAGCACTTTGAGCTAAGAGGATCCGAAAGATAGTGTTCTTTAGCTGATCACTGCAATAAAAAAAACCCACTAGTTAATTGAAAGAGTTCTTCAGTGACAACAGAAAGTGGTCTAAAATGATGTCAGCTGCCTTGTTATAGACAGGGATGCTAAAGAAAAGAAAGGAAAATGTTTGATTGCAGCCCTCTGTTAGGACAGCGTCTTATCTGGGACCAGAAAAAACTTCTGCCAGGTCTTCATCCTGTCCTTCCTCCTTTGTATCACATCCACTCCAAAGAGAGAGGAAAACTCAACCAACCAACCACATGAAGAGTGCAGGTTTTGAGGCATATTGAGTGAAATGCATTATTTTGCTTCGTAAGGTAGTATGATACCCTTTACATTGTATCAAGTTGTTGCCCCTCTGCTTGTTGCTGGAAGACCACACATCTGAAAACTCCATAAGGGGCAAAGGAGAAGACCTGCAGCCATATGCACTGTTGCCAGGGCTGCAGGCACAGAGTCATCCTCAGCCATTGCTCCACCATATCTGCTGGGGGACAGACGGACAGAGGGACAGGGGCAGAGCACAGCCCATGGCTTGCTGGATGATGCTGGAGCTGAGCTGGGTGCTGGAGCGGCTGGGATGGAGGCGCACGTGGTTTTGGCTGTGCAAGAGAAACAGTAATTAACCTCTAGCAGAAGGGTAGGGCACATACCTGGGACCAGTAATTTTCTCCAGCTCTTGCAGCACAATTTACCTGAGCTCATTTGTCAAGCTTTGAATCCTTAAATCTATAACTCTAATTAATTAAGAATCTCTAATTACCCCCAAATGGTGCTCTATATTTAAGGCTAAGGTGTGGCGAAATCCAGAGAAAATATATGAGAGAAGCTGGAGGATGTTCAGAGCTGGAGATGCTAGGAAACCGTGTGTTTTCAGAGATCAGGCACAGGTAGGTGCAAAGGAAGCCCAATGGCTTGATGTGTCAGTGAGACCTAGGGCAGGTCTGCCCGAAGACACCGTCCTGAATTTAGACATCTATCCTTCGGTGTCCTAAGAAAGCAATGACCACCAAATTTCTCAGCAGGAGGTTCTTACATTGTACAGCAAAAACCCAAGTAACATTTGGGTTTTAAGCCTGACTCTGGGTATTTTCTATAGCAGAAGTGGTTTGGACGAGGCTCTGGTTCCTTATGACCTTGAACAAGAAACCTCAGTGCAGATATTATTGAAAACATCAATGCAGACAGATTCTCACCCTGCCAGAGGAAAGAGCCCTTTCACAGCTGAGGTCTTCTTATATGAAGTTAAAAATTTATAGCTTTTAACTAGGCTGTAGTAAATGTGGCTCTGGCAAAGATGTAACATGGACAGAGGTGTTACTTACAGCTACCATTTTTACCTTACTTCAGTGGTCACTCTTTTCCAGACCTCACACACAATTTCCTAGAAGCCCAGGCTAAAGAACGTTTAGGAGTTAGGCTGTGAGGTCATCTGATTAAGTGAGTGGGATCAGCTGGGTTTTGGGTTGATTAGCTTCAGCAGTGCAGCAGCCAGGAGCCTGAAACACTTTTATTCTGAGCACTGTTGGGCTGAGCTCCTTCCAGCACCATCACTTCAGCACAGGTAAGGCTTGTCCGTAGTCTGCTCTGGGTGGCTGACGACAGTGTGTCCAGTGGCTGTAGACAGGGCACATCTGCATGTGTATGAGGTTGTTGTGAAGACGTTAAATGAGGAGAAAAATTATGCATGTTTCTAGGAAAACAGTAGGTAGGGTCTTCCCTTCAGAGCCTCAAGTACTGTTTTCTAGCTCCAATAGTAGGAAATCTTTGTATTGTCTGGCAAATAAACGCCTGTACTTAGTGGCTTTGTCTGGTGGAAGATAAAGGTTGATAAGATTCTGGTAAGGTTGTTGGGAGGCTCTCCTGTTACCTTCCCATGCAGAGAGTGTTTCCAGGGATTCACTCCAGAAAAACTGTGAGACTGGGGGAAGAAGTTGTAGTAAGTTTGAAGTAGAAATGATCTCTGCCTGGTGTTCTTCAGGACTTGTGTGATTGTGGTGTCGAAAAGCAATGTAAGTATAGTTAAAATCAATCCCTTTTTTTCATATTTGTGTATTTGGTGTAGCAAATTACGTCAGAAAGGTGAGGATGAGAATGAGTTGTTGGGTGCTAGCTAAAAAGGTGATAGAAATGTGTTAAATCAATTAAGGGTTTTCCTTTCCATTCATTTTTCTCCCGTAGCTCAAGACATGGGGTGGGAGGGGAAAGCACGCTCAGCTGTTTGGATTGCTTCAAGCAGCACTGTTTGTTCAGGACAGGGCAAATGTTCTCCCTTCCCACCTCCTTGAAAACCTCAAAATTTTTCCTTTGGAAGTGTTTTTCCCTCCGAGCAATGCCCAGACAACGCCGGACATGGGGATGCTCTGGAGCCCTGGGTCACGGGGACCTGGGCTCTGCCATGGTGGGTGGTGCTGGGGCAGCCAGTGGCTGTGGGCACATGGTGGGGCCACCAGCTGAGTCACAGCAGCACCTGGCTGGCTCCGGAGGTCTCGCAGCCAAGGCCAAGCAGGTCCCAGCCTGTTGGGGCTGGGAGATCTAACGAGATCACAGCCGAGGCCAGGGATGATATGGCCGTGGGCCATCATCTTACATAAAACCCGCAAATTTGCATAATATGTTTTACAAGATTAAAACTGAGGAAACTTTTTTTTCCCGTTCTGCACAAAAGGGAAGAAAATAGGTGAAAGAGCTTTGCAAAATGGGGTATCAGAAACCTGTGGTTTCCAAAATGACAGCGTCATTAATTGGTTTTGAAATGATTTCAAGGGTTACTGTCTAATTTGGAAATCTGTCATAGTGTGCATGTACATGGGGTAACAACAACCCAGAGGTAGGAGCACGAACAAAAAGCAAATATTGGACTAGTGGTGAGGAAACTCATCCCTTTTGAAAGAACTGTTTCTCCAAACCTGCTGGATGCCACACGCAGGAGAAAACCCTCCTTCCACAGCCGGGTTGTGGTGTTGAGTGGGTTGCCAAAGCTTGTTGAGTCACAAAACCAAGGCATTCTTACTTTGTCTAATTACAGCGGGTGACTTGGATGCTAATGCAGAGGTCAGTAAATGGCCTACGATCTCCAGAAATGCGCTTTACTTGCAGACATGGCCAGTGGTGGCTTGCTGGGAGGGGATTTTGTTTTATAGAAAAGGCACTGCATGGATCAGTCTGCCGATAGCTTGTTGCTCAGCCGTATGTGCCTCCTGCACTTACTGGTTCCCACAGGGGCTAATCCTGCAAGAGTTCTTCAGTGGAGAAGTATGTGGAGGTGAGCAGAAAAAAAATCCAGCAAATTGCACAGCTTGGATGTTGTCTCTGCTGTGATGTGTTAAGAAATGCTGGCTGATACTTGTGAAAGTCTGATAAATAGCCCAGAGTGTAGTGGTGACCAGGGACCTCAGTAGCTACAGCTGTTACACCCCCTCCCACCAAAAAAAAAGGGCAGAGAAATTCACCACTTTGGAAGGGTAGAGGCAAAAAATGTTCCTGTTGGCTGGATGTGAAAGTGGTCTTGGAAATTCAGTCATCTTCTCCCCTAAAGGTGTGAAACTTGAGGGTACCTAGGGCTCCTGGTTTTTGGCTGGCTCTCTCTGGGAATCGGGTGGCTGGGCAGCAGAGCTGGCTGGAAGTTATTTTCAGCTGTTGCTTAAGGAACTGGCTACGATTTTAATAGCTGGTTTAACTGAACCAAACAAACTGCTGCCAGCACAGCCTTGTACTTGTAGGTGATGAAGAGACTTGAATGAGAGGCAGTATTGGATTTCCTGAGAGGATTTGTTTTAGCAAGGTTTAGCTTACTAATTCCTCACTCAACCACTCCCTGCAGGACTCTCAAAGATAATGGGCTTCAGCTTTTCCCCAGGACTTGGCAATTTTGTCCATGACTGTGCCCCTGTACATGGACGTATTCATCTCTTTGTGCAGAGGGAAAGGCACTGGCAGCTGCTTGCTCTGGATGCAGGAGGTGTAAATTTGTGTCTCCTCATGGTGAGCTACATCTGAAGTATCTACGGTCAGATCAGGTACATATTTAGGGTCCCTAACTCTTACTGAAATAAGTAACAGTGAAGTACCTAAGCACTTTGCTTTTTTAGATGCCACCTTTATATGCAAATAGCTGCTTGTCATAGGAGAGTTGAGGGGTGTGAATGGGTCTGCACTGTGGTCCTGGGGGAAAAGTACCATGGATAGGAAATCTGTACTGTCAGCATGGCCAGTATAAAGTGGTTGTACAAGGAACTGGACTTGTGTGCGGTGAAAAAATTTAACTCTAAAGTTTTTTTCTATATCTTCACATTTCATGTCTCTTGTGAAATAGTCTCATAAAATTACTAGTT
Source organism: Nesoenas mayeri (assembly GCF_963082525.1). Taxonomy (NCBI): domain Eukaryota; kingdom Metazoa; phylum Chordata; class Aves; order Columbiformes; family Columbidae; genus Nesoenas; species Nesoenas mayeri. Next base: position 5,665,013 of record NC_137562.1, read on the forward strand.
GAGGAGGGTGAAATCTCTTGCCTTGCACCAGGGTGTAAACCTGAAAACAGGGGAAAAAAGGAAACAAACTTGTTGAAAGAGAGGACTGCATGGAGGAATAACTCCATGTCTGTGTTAATATGGCTCATTTAACTTGAAACACTCTGCATCTCTAAGTTTTTCTGCTTCTTTCCTTCCATACTTCCCTTCTTCACTGGGGTTTGTATCTCCCTTTTAAAGTATGTCCCTGCACAGATCCGGGATGGGCTGTGTGATTGTATTGCTGTTACTGGGATGACACGAGAAAAGCTGATTCTTTTTGTGGTTCCTACATGCAGTTCCCTGAACCCTAAACATGGCCTAGTGAGTGTGTGTTTAGGGATGTCAACATGCCTTCCACTCAGAAAGGTGGAAATGGTTATTACATGATGCGCTGGAGCTGGGATGTTATGGAATCTCCTTTACTGGAAGCTTAGTGAGCCACATTACAAGAACGAGTCAAGCAAACCAGTGCTGCTGGGTGTGAGAGTGGATTCCTGGAGCTGGTGATTTGATGTCTGGTTGCTGAAAATCTCTTTAGTTGACTCTTGTGTCCCGTCTGAGGCTTCAAAGGCTGTCATATGTAGGCAACTTTGGGAGTGTGTCCTGAGTACTCTGTAGACAATAAAAGTTGTGGTTCCCAGTGTATCAAAAAGAGCAGTTTGAATGAAAGAAAGTTCTTGTGTCTGGGGAAGAAATCTGAAAACTTATAAAGCCTGAACTGGGCACATAATGGAGACAACTGAACTTCTTCATCTCCTTTCTTTTTGTTTTTAATAATTACGAAAGAAGAGTGTTCCCTCTGGCATGTGTCAGCTGACCCTTATAATACAAGGGAAAGCTGTCAAAGAATGTACACCCTTCTCAAAAATATGTACCTAAAAACATCCTTGAGGCCCAGACTCTTTTCTTCCATCAGGGTTGAAATCCAGAGCCACCAGGGTGGGTAGGAAATTGCACCCCTGGGGAGGAAAGAAGCCGAGGGTAAAATGCACAACTGTTTTTGCAGGCTGTGCTGGCTGCAGCCTGGCCATGGTGGGGCTGTTGCAGGACTTGCCAAGAGGAAACTTCCACAGTGTTTTCCAGCACATGAGGGGCATGTGAGCATTTCTGGTGAGTCACTGCTGGGCTAAAACACTGCCTAGCGATGCCGCTGGGTTGAACTGTTTTGTAAGCCTCTCTAGTATAGAGGTTATTCTTCCTGTTACTTCTCTTGGCAGTGCTAACTTGTTGTGACAGTGATGTTGCTGGCTGCTGCTATTAATCCAGCCTTCTTGGAGATGCAAAAATCATGCTGTATTTGGGGCAAGATGCACAGTCAGATTAATCCGTGCTCTGTAGTTAGCTATTCTGAGTCATGTCAAAATATGATAGCCCTTGTGATCAAGGGTTATGAACTGGGGAGGGATGTGACTGGGAGCTCCTTTTCCATCACATTCCAGTGCTGGACCACATCACCTTATTACACAAGAGGGTCACTTGTCTCAGAACACCTCTGATTTTTCCATGTGGTCACGCATTTCTGATCCATGCTTCAACTTCCTGCCTCATCAATGCAGCCCTTATCCAACCCTTAGCATCTCTACAGCTTACCAAAGCACAGCTTCTCATACTCAGAGAAATGTGCTGGGTAAAATGTTGCCTTTTTTTTGGGCTGCTTTGTGTTAAGGGGTGGAAGGAACCAGCAAGAAGCTTGTGCCTTATTCTTGCTCTCCCAGTAATGGTGGAACTGGGGCACTGTGCTCTCTGAACCACATCATTCCACATTCAGTCTTCGGCTAAATTTCATTCCCTGCCTTTGTTGGGAGAAAGCGGCCATATGTGCAGCAGGCAGGTGTCCTGCTTCACCTCCCGGATGCACCGGTGGAGTTTCTCATGTGTAGCAACTGGGAGCTCATTAATGACAGCCCCGCATGGGGTCTGTAGACAAGGGGTGCAGGCTGCCTTGCACAGATTGCTCTGCATATGATTATTTCCATGCACTCCCCACCAAAACAGCCAATGTTTCCGCATGAGCTCCTCTTCCAGCTCTCGGCACTGAGGGTGTTTGGGATGGGTGTGGGGGGACTCTCCATGTTGGTGCAGCCTGAGCCTCACAGAGCAAAGAGTGGGGAGGAAGTTCTCGTAGATTCTTGGCTGTAATTTCCCTTCCAGTCTGAGAGATTCTCTCACTGGAGAGACCCAGGCTTCCTTTAGTTTGTATTTCACTTGCTGTGTGGGGTGTCTGTGCTCAGGTGCTGGCTATGGGCTGCAAGGGCCTCCGTGAGGGGCTGACCTGAGCTGGTTCCTCCACAGCCCCACAGCTGAGCCTGGGATATCCCTGGGGAAACAGGTGTGAGAAAGGGCAAAATGCTGCCTGGGGGTGAGAGAAAAAGTATGATAAACATCTCTGCCATCCCCAAGGATGTGCTTAAGGTGCTGGAGCAGAGATCATCTGGTGGCCCATGGAGGACTTGGGATGGAACAGAAAAAAGTGTAAGGGGGGAAGGAGGTGCAGGGGATCCCCTGTTCCCCACGTCCTCTGTGCTTTTTGGGAATTGGGTGGGAGGTAGAGGAGTTGGGAATGAAGGAGTGAGGTCAAACCTGGGAAAAAAAAGGAGTTGAGATAGTATTTTAATTTTGCCTTTGTTTCCCACTGTCCAAATCTATTTGAATTTGCAATATATTAGTTTTCCCCAAATCAAATCTGTTTTGCTCGTGACAGTGACTGGTGAGGGATATTCTTGTCTTTTATCTCGATTCATCAGCTTTTCAATTTTGTTTTCTCCCTTGTTGAGGAAGGGGTGAAAGCAGCTGGGTGGCTGCAGTTCAAGGTCAACCCACCACATTTGGGTAACACTGTTTTCACCCAGTGCTTACGCTATATCCTTGATCCTTCTTATCACAAACTTTCCTTCTTTCTCTGTCATAAACCCCATCTGCACAGACCGCTAATTCAGCAGGAACCTACCAGATCAATTTGTTAGTGGGGACTGTCACAACTGAAATGGGCCAGGTTTCAGTCTCTGGATACCCTGGGCTATGAGGATTACAGAAGCTTGTTGTAATCTCCTACAGCCTAACTACAGATTTTCCTCAAAATTGTGAGCAGCATACTTGGAAATTTTAGCAATAGCTAAAATTCTGTGCTTAATAATATTAACTAGGACTTGTGTGTGTACTTATGATGGCTCCACACACAATTTCAAAAAACTGCATGTGCAAGGAATGCACCCTGCACCCCCAATTCTGTGTGCACAGGTTTGAATACTTGGATTCATTCTTAAGATGTGCATAAAACTCCTTCTTCTTCACTTGGTTTTACTGTAACTGACAAGGCTGCCTGACTCAAGCAGTTCTGAGAAGCATTTCAGAAATCTAATGCTTAAGATTTCACTGTGGATTTTTGGCTTCAAAGTGATTTTGTTATGTCCCCAGAGCCTGGTTAAATCCTTAGTTATAATGATTGCACACTGAAGGGTGCTGTTACATAGAAATGCTGTCCCATAATGGCTTCGTTGCTGTGGAAAATCCAATGTTATTTGGTCATTCGCTACGAGTTCCCTAAGCCATCAAGACATTTGCCTCAAGGCTACAAACACAAAGCTACAGGCAAAACCCTCTGGACATAATGAGTGGGCATTTATGCAGAACTAAAAACTGGAACAGCTGAGCGGTAGATCTATGAATAGCAAGCATGCCTCTAAGCACAAAAGACATCATTCTGGAATAAAGGGGCTTATAATGGTTCTGACATCTTGTATGTCAAGATCATGCTACGTTGTTGTAACTTTTTTTTTCATGTTTGTTTGTTTGAACCACGTTCCTTAAGTAAGGTTTGAGTAATTAAAGGGTGTGAAGGAAACCCTATAGCTTTAGTAAGAATAAAAATTGGGCAACTGACACTTTTGGCAAGATCCATCATTTTGATCATGCTTGCTAGGGAACAAGCTTATTGCTCCTGTGCTGTTAGTATCGCCAGTTCCACCCTTCAGGATTTCTTAGGGGTTTTTCTTGCATCAGCAGCTCTAAAAGGCTTGAATCTAATGTTAGCTGAGAAGTGTCTTCTGATGGAAACATGAGGGTTGGACTAACCATAAAACATACAGGGTCAGGGAGTCAGGCAATACAAAGGAGGGTAATAAAATTAAGAGTGATTTGGATCAACAGGGAGCTGGAGGAGCTTAATGTTGAGAAATGTACTGCAGCAAGGTTGCAAGCCTTTGTGAGTCATCTATAGGCACTTTTAACTACATGGCAAGAACAAGATCGAAAGGGATGTGTGGTGCTTACACCAGGAGCATATGAAAACCCAGAGTATAGAGCCAGAGTTAGAATAATGAAATAGCCAAGAGGAAAAATGACAAGGGAAAGGGAATGTATGAATACACAAGGATGAGAAATTAATCTTCTGTGTGTCTGTATCCATATGTATCTGATCAGTTTTTGAGATGCTCTTGTTTCCCAAGATGGTTTGGGGTATGTGTTGGTTTGTTTGTTTTATTTTTTTTTTGCTCCTTTTCCAGCCCTGTGGGACTGGGGGGATGCTGAGCAACCCTTTGTGACTGGGAAAATGTACAAGTTCAATCAAGTTTTATAATCCTTGCAAAGTAGTTTGGGCCTTGCAAAACCATTGGTTGTAGAGATGAGCAAAGCCTTAGTCCTGTGAAGTTCCTACAGGGAAACGTGGCAAAGGGATTAGGTGCTAATCCTAAAATGTGATAAATGTCTATGTTGCAGACAGTAACACAGCACAGAGATACCTGAGCTGGCTGTGACTAGCTTATTTGGCATGATAACCTATTATAGTTTTGCATATTGGGGTATGGGAAGCAAACTTCCCCCAGCAGAGTAAGTTAACCCATGCAAAGGTCAGAGCTAGGGAGTCCAGAAAGTAACTTGGCAGAAAACTGTAGCTTACAGTACAGCTGTGCATCTCATTTCCTCATGTCCAAATGTCTCAGAGCCACAAGCAAATTATTTCTCCTCTTGGCATGTACCCTTCTTATAATTAAAAACAAGGTATCGTGCTTATTATTTTTGTGCTCACCCTGAAGAGATGTAGACTTTGAACTGCAAGTTGGTCAGATATAGAAGGATGTTGCTTAGAAAGGCAAAGGGATTAATTTAATTATCCCTCCATCTTCTTCCTCACACCTGCTAGTGACAACTTTTCCTGCTTTGGAAGAGATTCCTGAGCCCCTATTGGGAGAACAACAGCTCTGCCCTACCGGTACCACTCCAGAGATTAACTGATAGAGCAGCATGGAAGAACAGAGATGGAACTGTTCACTTTATAAAAAGCTAAGTTAAAACCTCAAGGATTTCTGCTTGGTCAGAGTGATATTGGCTGCAGCTGTATGGAGGAAGACTCGGTGTTGGAAGCATGTCCCTGGTGTGTATTGTAGTGAATGGTCCTGCCACATCAAGTATGGCAGTTTGGTCATGGAGTCAGATTTTGTTTTGCTATGCATGCCCCAACTGTATTTCAGGCAAAGATTTTCATTTTTTCTCTGGAAAGCATCTTCTACTGTTGCATATTTTAGTAAAATCTCTCTTTCTGTGACAGGCAGATCAGAGGTGATTTGGCTAAGAGAGATCTTGGCTGATAGGAGACTGAAAACTACTTAAGTTATTTGGATGTACAGTCTTTTGTTTGCTTGACTGGAGATGTGTATTTTCGGCTGCTAAACCTATATCCAATTACGAAGTGAAAATGGGGCATTAAAATACCTGTATTTTTGTGTACCAGAGAGTGCTAAAACATGAGATGCATAGTGATAGCAAAACTGGAAAGACTGAAACTTGTTCATGCTGGGGCTCCTTCTCCTTCCACAATCAGTGTCCTAGCATGCAGAAGAGAGATGGATAGGCTGGTAGCTACCTTCTCCTTTAGGTATATGTTGTCCATGACTATCTGACCCTCAAAAGAAACAGAAGAAAATGCATGAGCAAGAGTAAATCCCTTCAGGTTTGTGAACTGTAGTCTGGTCTCTGATCCCATGTCTGCACCAGGTTTCTCTTGACTTCCTGAGACCTGACTCTGCTTTTACCTCTTCAAGCAGGTTTACGCGTGTGTCCCTAGAAGCTGCTATCTCCATTGCCTGGAAGGGTACTAGAATTACTGCTTTCTCATGTAATGAAACTCTTCCAAGTAGTCAAAGATTTGTCCTTTTTACAAAAAATCTCCCTTATCACCTTTCTTGTGTACAAACTGCATAATAACAATGTCGCTTGAACAGCACTGCAAGCTTATTTACTTAGTGATTTGTGGTCGGATCATTGCATTTCAGCATTTACCAGTGAAAGGAAATTACTAACAAGACACTGGTATTTACATTAATTGTGGCTTTGGGGAGATAGTCCAAAGAAAATTGTTAAAGCCAGTTATTATGTGTCTCCCTAACAATTAAAATGAAACCTGGGGTTTATAAAACAAGTTGATCTCAAACAGATTTTTGCTGCTACTTGATATTTACCCTTTCTAGAGGTTGAGGAGAAAAAAAAGTGTTAATATTTTCATTTTCTTCTTCTTCTCCTTTCTTTCATTCGGCTTCTAAAAACAGTATAAAGAACATTGTTCAAAAGATAGCTTGGATGCTACTGCAAGAGAAACTCCTTATTTACACTGAGTGGGATCTCAGCTTCCAAGGAGGCCTGGTGGAGCGGCTCAGTTTTCACACATGACACTTACTAAATGGTAGGGTTTCCTCAGTTGAAGCCACTGATTTTCATAGTTGTTGTTCCACCTCAATGTAGTATTTTGCAGCTCTGTATGTTAAACAGAGGTTTGGCTCTCAAATCTTCAAGGTACTTCAAGCACATTTTATGTATGTCCCATTAGATAGTCTTGTGAGTGTCCTAAGACTTTACCTCTTCACTTTGAACTATTTCTAGACAGTAATTCAGTGCTTTTTATTATGTTTGGTGTATGATGAAAAGTAATTTAAGGTTTCTTGGGATGACTCACTTGCCAGCATAGTAGATCCAAGAAGCAAACACAGATGTGAGATTTAAATTCTCCTTTGGCATAAAACACTGCCAGGACTCTTCATGTTATAAACCACAAACTATGCCCAATGGAGACTAGTAACACTATTCTTTTTTTAGCTTCAACTCATCAAGTAGCTTCTGACTTCACAGGTTAGCAGGGATTCATACATCTTTTTCTTTCACTAGATGTCGGTGCTGTTTGCTCATCCCCACTAATGGTGGGATTTATCTCAATGAACTCTAGATGTCCAACCTGAGCTTCTTGTGGAGTTTCCATTTGTAGTGAAGAAATACAGGTGCTTCTTGAAGTGTGATTCATCTGACCTGCTGTCAACGTCTATTTTGGGGGCATTCCTAGAGTAAGGTGAAATTATGTCCTTCAGCAAAAATTCTTCTATAAGAAGGGAGATCTTGGATGCTCTGGGGAGGCAATCTGGGCTCCCTTTCCTTGGGTGAGCCTGTTACCAGACCTTACCTTCACATTGCTCGCAAGTCTTCAGCAGATCCAGGCACAGGAATGTGTGTTCTGGCACACGCTGGCGTGGGGAGGACATGTAGACGTGCTCATGCTGACCTTGCTTTGGGGTTACTCTGGTCAGCCCTTGCTCATCAGAGCCAAAGTGGACAGCACTGTTTGTTATGTGTCTGGCCACCAAGAGGCTGCAGACTAAAAGTATAACTGCTTTTAATTATTAAGGCATAATTTAGGTTTTCATGTTTATAGGATAATTGTTTCTTTTTTAATATAACTTAAACTTTGCAATACAAGAAACAGGCCTGGACCTGTGGATGGATTGCTGGAAACTGTCTAAGAAGATTAAGGTCTCTTAATTGATTTCACATAAACAGGTGTGACTGAATTAATCAGAAGAAGGTTAAGACTAAATGTATTCTGCTAATTATGTAAAAATTGCCACAGTGCGTGCTCGGTTGAGCAATTGTCTTCCCTTTGCCACTGGGATCCCTCCTCAGCTGTATGTCAAATGGGAAAATTGACATTTCCTAAGCAAATGAACCAACCTGTCACACATCGTGTTTTATTTTGAAATTTTTTTCTTGTAGATACATTGGCAGCAGTGGATTTGGACACAGGACGTGAGAATGTCCTTTGTGTGCTGTACTGTGGCTGGTAGCGTATGGGGACAGGTGTCAGAGCAGGGCTGTGTAATTTTCTAAACTTCAGGAATCTGCATTGAGGAAAATTCCTGTTTTGGAGAACTGAAGGAATAACTCTGTCTAAAACACTTGTTAGTTGCTATTATGTTCATTTATGTCACCTCTTAGGTCAATTTTTTCTCAGTTAAACTTAATTCTAGGCTTTGGAGATGCATGGGCAATGTAGCAGTACGCAGGTTTCTTGGGTTTCAAAATAGTTGTGAGTGGAGTATATAACTTCTCATGCAGCTGACAGACATGCTTATTTGTTCTGCTTACTTTGCACTCTTTACCATTTATCTTCCTAATCTTATATATCGAGTGACCAAGAAAGAGTTGACAACATCGATCACAGTTGTAGAAAGGCCATGACTTCAGCTTTTGAGATGTCCATCTCAAAGACCACTTAGGTGTGATAGTAAATTGCGTGACAAGATACAAGTATCACAACACAGCATCACGGAGGCCTTGCAATCACTCAGTGTTTCTTCTAACAAAATCATTTGCTGATGAAAGTGTTCTACAAGTCTCCAAATTGAAGGATGACTAGTATTGAAGGTGTGTTTTCAGAGGCAAATTTGCACATGGATGATGATCTAAAATTAGTTTAGTTGCTTAAATCGCTGTTTTGTAATAGCAAAGGTATTGTTTGTAACACTAAAGATTAATCTAGAAAATTATATCCCACTTGTATTACTGGTTTTTGGTTTTGTTTTGTTTTTTTCTTTGTTTTGTTTCTGTTTTGTTTTTTAAGTCTGAGACCTAAATGCAGGCTTAAATCAATGAGCAGTGACTGATGACTTCTAGTACTCTGATGTGTTTTGTTTGAGCTAAAGTAAGCAACTACCAGGTAATAAGGAACAAAGTGTTAATAGTTATGTGCTATATTTAAAACAAAAAACCCCACTTCAATTGCATCTCTACAGAACACTTGGAAAACATCTTCTAAGTGGAGATGCACAGTTTTATGTTTATTAGTAAAGATATTCACCATCCGTTCAGTTTTTCAGCTCAATTTTTGAGGGCAAGGCTCTCTGAAGTACAATTCTTGTTCCTCAGGAATCCCAGCAGGAAAATGTCTGCGTTTTGAAGAAGAGATGCAGTGGCTGGGCCTGCACCTGCTGAACATGAACTGACATTATGCTCTTACCAAAAGAAAAAAGTTACATATTATAAATGGACTAAAATATGCAGAAGAGATCAGAGGTCATCTTCTGCTCTTCTTGGTACTGGCAAGGCATGAGTAGGAAAATGATATCCAGATTTAGGCACTGCACTTTAGGAAAGATATGGGCCAGATGAAGAGTGTCTAGAGAGGAAAGAAAAAAGATAAGAAATTTGGGAAAAAGAGTTTACATATAAAGCTTGAACTTGGGGTTGCTTTGCTTGCAGGCAAAGCCAGAAAGGCATTACAAGCCTTCAGAAAGAAGGAAGAGAATTTGTTCTCTGCAACTATTCAACTACAAAAGCAATTTCTTGAATATATAGGTAGACATCACAAAAACATTTTTTAACAATAAGAGGATGTTTGTGAGTTTCAGTGAAGGAAAAAATTAGACAAACATCGGTCTGGAATGAGAAAGGGAATAGCTAGAAAATTGAGATCGCTTCCAGCCCTGTTCTTCTGATTTCATGTTTATATATTTTTTTAATTACTGCTGTAAGCCCTCTTGTGCCATGAGTTAAAATAAGTAATTTTAAAAGGTTGGAACTTCAGTTACTGAAAAATCATTCCTTCTTCCAAGCAAGCCTGTCAGCTTAATTTTCCCGTCCTGTATCACAATGTTTTCTTCTACAGAAGTGACTTCCTTTAAATGAAACATGGTCAAGAAATTCTTTGTCAGTTCCCTGCCAACTTCTCCAGAAAACCATCTATTGTTGAAACAAGAAAACCTTTTAACAGAACATACTGTCCTGAAGCAAAGAAGAAAAAAAGATTAATCTTGAATTATGTTGATATAGAAAAGAATCATGTTGTCTGTCACTTGCACTCAAACTTTATTTTGCAAATAGAAAACCTGTTTCTGGCTATCTCTGTTTGAAAAACCTCCTTCGGGCTGAGTTTTGGCTGTTCTTCATAGAAACTCTTTTTCTGTACATTCAGGCTTCAGCTGATTTCTGAAGGACACGAATTCCCCATTCCTCTGTTTCTCTGAAAACCCATGCTGTACATTAACCAAGACAGTCAAGAATTGGCTGAAAAGCCATTGGAATTGACGGGATTTAAACACATGCCTTGAAATACTTTGATAAATTAGGCGCTTTGTATTTATCTGCTCCCTAATGTGAAACTCATTTGATTTTTATCAAAACAAGACCATTTAGGCTCCCACCTCCCTGCTTTTGTGTGGATGGTTAAAGTCTAAAATTAACAGCTTCTCTGTGATAGTTTTAAGCAGGAAAGCGGTCGTACGAAGGCAGTTTGGAGCCGTAGTGCCTTTTGTCAAACCCAAGCATGCTGCTGCACGGCAGCGTATGCAAAAGGATACGGGCTTACTCATTTGAATGCAAACCAGTTGTAGGCAAAACATCTTCAGGGCATGGCTAGAAAGGGGGAAATGATTGATTGAAATAGGTTTCCAAGCGATTTATCTAATCCAAAGTTATTTTCCACATCCTCTTCAACTGATGTAAAAACAACACAATATACTGAAAGCCTTTTGCTCTCCAAGGTGTGAGGTTATACAGGAATTACTGGTACTTTTCAGTGGTTGGAAGCACTTGGCTCTTGGCCCCCTGCCTCATAATACAGCCCAGGCTGGTACAAGCAGTTCTGCAAAACATATAATTTTACTTGACTTGTTTTAATGATCAGGAAACATATACTTTTAAACTGATCTCTACTGTGCTATTACATGTGTTTTTGATGGACTTTTTTTTCTTAATTAGTTTCGTTCCCGTAATGATGCTAGCTAGACTGTTCTATTAGTAAGCAAAAACATTGCGTTCTTTTGTCAGGCTGCTTAGCTTTCGAATCCAATTTCATTCTATTAAAACACTGGATAAGAACTGTTTTATTAAAAAAAATAAATCCTCAACTTGGAAGAAATTAGTTCTATAACCAAGCTCTGTTTTCAGGTCAGTTACAATTTGATTGACAAATATCTACAAATGTTTCTGTTTAAAACAACACAAAATGATGACTGAATCTTGAGGCTGTGGCTTCCTATTTATTTTCTTGTGCTGGTGTGATAATGGTGAATAGAGCAAAAATCTCTTTTCCATGTATGTGGCAGATAAGATGAGAAATAATAAGTTAAAATTGTAGGTGAGCGGGTTATTCATGTCACTTAATAAAATTTGATTTATTTCAAATAGTCTCTGAAAGAATATGATAAATCAGGCTGGATTTTGAAACTTCAGGGTCACAAATATTCTCACAGGCTCTTTTGCTCTTTGTTGGAAGGAACATTAAGACTATTGAGGTTTTGAGGGGAGCTGGCTCTAAAATTGCGGGAATGTAGAGGTGGGGTACGTGTTAGTCGTTCCGTGGGAATGTTGCTGGCTGTCTCTGGGACTGCAGATTGAGATATTATTGTGTAAATGAAACATCAGGTATTCATTTTCCACATACTAGATTCAGTAATTACTGCGCTCGCACAGTAGAAGACAGCTGTTATCATTCTGATGAAAAGAGCCCTAAATTAAAATCCTGTTCCTTTGCATAGATCCCTGTCAGAAACAAATGTTAATTTTCTTGGTTGGTCAGCCTCGTTCCTTGAGTCCTCTGACAGGTACAAATAAGGACCAGATCTTTGTTTCTCCCTTCTTTGGTGTCCCCTGGCATGCTGATAGTTTTGCAGCTAAGAGAATAAATCCATGATTAATTCTTACTAGCTTAATGCATATACCCGGCACTCAGCCTTCAGTTAATACTGGGGCTTTTTGCATATGTGCAAAGACTAAAAGCTACCCAGATTTTTTGTTTGTTTGTTTTGTAAAATGTAGTGCGCTCATAGGAAGAGAAGAAGGTTAAATGAACACGTTACACTCTTAGCACAGATGTCTGCACAGACAGAGCAGGGTCTGTCTCAGAGTTAGACTCAGCCCAGCTCTCTGACTGCAGAACAGAGCGGCTCACACGAATTAACTTGGCGACATCTGTTTGGGTCATGTGCATTCAAGATGGGGGGGTGCTATTTGTACACCTCTGTTTTCTTTGGAAACCTTTCCCAATTATAGGAGATTAAAACCTTTAATATGGCATTATTTCAACTGCCAAGCACCAGCGCACTCTTCAGATAACGAGTCAGAAAAAAAAGGAGTTTGTTGGAAAGGCCTATTTGACACACAGGGTGGCTGCTGCCTGTTGGCTCCATATGCAGGAGGGGTTTACGATATATGGGAAAACCCTGAGATGTGCCCTTGCTGTGAAGGGACATGGGGCTTAGAAAGCAGCAGAGCTAAGGGCTTGTCTATGCTGGTTTAACAACTAATACGTGAACATCCCACTACTGTTAGACACCTCAAAATGCTGTGTGACTTGTACAGTCAATACATCTAATGCTACCGAGTGGTCACTCTTGATTTCTGCTACAATTAATAGCTCAGTGGTGTGACTGACAGCAGAAGAAATGTCTCTTACATTTACTTGGAATAACCTCTGTTTAATGAGAACAAAAATCAGGGCTTCAAGAACACTCTTCTGTGTCTTTATTTTTATTAAAAACAAAATGAAACCCCACACAGTTTATTGTAGTTGCTGCTGGTTTCCTCCTAAAGGTGCAGGATAAAAAGAACTTGGGTGGGGAAGGATAGATGGAGGGTGAAGCCCTGGCTTATGTGTGGTTTTTGAGGGCCCTTGTTCTGTGCAAATTAAGTAGGATACAGCCTGAAAGACAGAAGAGAGACTTGAAACACTCAAAGGTCCTGGGGCTTGTTGGAGAAAACTTGGATCTGCTTTGGGTTCCTAACTTCATTCCCCTACTGGAAATTGTCCATAAAGCAAATGAAAATCACTGAATTGTCCCCCAGAAACAAAGCAGTCTGATCAATTTAAGAATAATAACAAAGATTCTTCATTTTTTGATGGCAATGATAAATCATCTCTTTGGAAAAATACAGGACACGTCCCAAAGTAGAAAAGCAACAATAAAAGCTCTCTTGAGCAAATATTGCAAAAGAAACTTTAAATGTAGTCAAGCCCTCTATTTTTTAAAATGGTTTGCGCAAACTATAACTTTTCTGCAATATTAGAGCGGCCCTGTCATAAATGAACCAGATTTCTGGTTTTCTGAGGCAGAGAAATGTCTCCCTGGGATTTCATAGATGAGAATGTTTGGGTACTTAACAGCATTATGTATTTTTGTTTTTGTTTTGTTTTGCTTTTTTTTTTCTTCTCTGTCTGTCTAAAGCTACAAGGATAGTGTGAGTATTGCCTGTGGACGTCTTTATTTCAGTGTCTGTATCATTTGCATGCATAAAGTCTTTGGAGTTTCCATATTATATAGGTTCTCCTTGACTATCTAACTGAGAAGGGAAATGTGAATTTAATAGTTTTTGTACTTTTAAAAGCTGGGCTGGAGATAAATGGGAGGACTTGGAGTTTGTGAGAATCTCACATGTCCCTCTGGAGCGGAACAATGGTGTGTTGGTACCTTTTAACTCAAATGCTGGTCTGGAGCTAACTTGGGTTTCCGAGATTGAAAATTGCCAGAAGCTTTTTTGTTGTTGTTCTTCTTCAGGCGTATGAAACAAGTTAGGGCTCTCTGCAAACAGACATGCGTGCAACTTTTCTTAATCAAGCAGCTGTCTTTATTTTATTTAGTTTCTCTTCATGGCTGAGTGGTTTGTGTGCTTTTTGAGATGGGCGATGGGAGGAGAGGAGGCCTGTGCTTGCTCAAGGAATCGTCCCTTCTCATCGCTGGCCTGGCTGCGATGGGGATTTGGTGGAGAATCAGGACATGCTGCGCTGCTGCTTCTCATTGCTGGGCTGTGCCTCAGGCCCTTGTGCAGGCAGTTACACTTTGTTTTTTTTTTGGGGGGGGAATATTCTAACGTCACAATTTCCTGAATACTTCTGCTGTTCGTTTATTCCTGCCTTTTATTTATACTAACAGAAGTGCATGCAGACACAGAACATGAGGCTTAAGAAAAGTTCAAGCCAATACTTGCAATATTTTCTGGGATATTTTCACAGCTCTAATATTCAAACACCGCTTTTACTAATTAAGTTCTCTTAATTATATGATTTGCATGATTAAAAGGCCACTGCCAATATAAACCACATATTGCCCCTAAACTGTTAGATTATTAAACTGAATTTTTAAATTAATTTTTACTTGCCATGATTTGTATTCTGTTTGTTCTGTGCTATTTTAAGCTTGGATAATAAATATCATGTCAGTCTCATACTCATTTGTGGACAATTCCAAGTTTTCAGTGCTACAGGGTAAGGGTTTGAAAGGCAACAGCACAATTTTTTTGTTCAAAAGAATTGTTTTCTTAATTCTATTTGTCTTACGCTTTATAGGAGACTTTTATTTTTAAACAAAATAGAAAACCGGGCTAAATATAAGTTGACAGCATGTCTTGAAATTATATTCTTGTTTATGACAGTGTAGAGGAGAGGCACAAAAAGTCAGAGGTCATTTTTTTATATGCAGTAGATTCTCACATGCAGAATGTCTGGATGTGTAAAGTGTCTGTACAAGACTGAGTCATCTCTGATGGGATTTCTCAGGGCTATTGCTGTAAAAACCGCTTGTGATAAGAACATCTCCCTGCTAACGTGTTTTGCAACCCTGGCATGTCCTATTTGAGGCACCTCCCTCCCTGGCGATGGTCACAACTCATCACAGACCACAGGTGGGTGACTGGACATGGTGAAGATGATCATGGGGCAAAGCAGGAGCTGAACCACCACTGTGGCATAGCGGGGGAGTCATGTGCAGGACAAGCTCATGGGGATTAGATGGAGTTGGCAGGATTGTGTTAGTGTAGGGACAGCACCTACATGGCTTAGTCTACCCCTGGTGAGCTGCTGCACTGGACAGGGACTGGGACATTCGGTGGAGGGGACATTTGGGTGGAACTGGTGGGAGCAATGAAGTTACAGCCACAGCATGGGAGTCTGATGGGGCAGGAGGCAGGTTGGGAGTTCTGGTTCATGGGGTTGGCCCTTAAGCCAGTTGTGCCCATTCCTACTGGAAATAAACCCCTTGTTCCAATGAAAGAGTTTGAATATATAGCTGTGTTGGGGATTCATTTTTTGGGGTAATCAGCTCTATAGGCGGCATGTCCATGTGGTTGGAGAGCTGTGTAGGGCTGGGCTGTGTGATGGTGAAAACCACTGAGAGACACAGGGTAAAGTGAAGCTTTATCTTCAGGTATACAGTGGTTTCACAGATGATATAAAATCCTTGTTGGGAAAGCAATGGTGATTGATACAGGGAGCTCAGCCTTTGGGTAAGGACCACAATGTATTAATAGAATTTTAGTTTTGGCTCCTGAATGCTTTCTGTTTGCCCAAGATGGCAAGCAATGCACACTTCATGGTGAGCAGAAACTTGCATAACAGCTAATTGTTAGTTGTGTAATGGAGGAAGAGTGAAACTCCTTGACTAAGTTGCCTTTTTTTTGCCTAAATTTCAAATACTGTGGGCCAACTCTATGAAGTCCCGTAAAGAGCTATATCAAATTAGCAAGTGGTTAAACTGATATCATAAACTTTGCTGCTCTTACACTGCAGAGTTTTCTTCCTGCCACTGAGGGCAATAAGAAGATATTTTGTTGCATGATCTAATAAACAGTTTATGTGATTATTAATTGCATATACGTTTTCTGATCCATAAAATGTAGACCTTGTTCTTCATCCAGGTTAGAACAGGCAGCCAGCCCTTAACACCCACTGACTTTGCTAGATGCTTGTCCAGGTGCTAAGGGCTACTTACCCAAGTAAATGGTAGGACTAAGGCAAATATATGTTGCTTGTTTGAAATGCAGATGCCTTTTGAAGAGAGAGGAGAGCTGAAATCTGTTTAAACAGCATCAGTAGTGCTGAAGAAGTAAACATGTGAAATAGGGAAAGTAACTCCTAATGCCAATTGTTTTTTTTGGGGGGGCTTGGGCATGTAAATATCTTGAATTCACAATTCATGGGGGAAAAAAAACGAATATTCTGGAAACTTACGGTTGCAAACGGATTTTTAAGAGAACATAAGGTTCTTGATTATTTCTGTCTATATACAGTAAATCTGAATATTTCAAACAAAATTTGTTGGAAATACACACGTAGTTTTAGATATTGGGAAAGGAGGTTTTTTTTCTTTCTTGAAATAAAATGGTCAGCACTTTTGGCATCTGACAGAAAGAAGATGTATTTAACAAAGCTTGTAATGGTGATTTTTGGGGGGCATGGAGAGAAGTTTTGTTTTTCCACTTCATGACTTCCTGAACAATCGCATTGAAAAAACCCGCAGCATGTGTGAGCGCAGGCAGAGGGATGACGGTGCAGACATGCCATCGGCTTTAGACACTGTCTTGATAAGGGCCTTTCTCAGAGTCAAGACTGAGTCCCTTTCAGAAAGCTGCCTCTGTTATGCTGCTGTCCTGGTTTACGACTTTTTTTTTTCCCCCACTGCAAAAGATCTTGGATTGAGGGATTGTCCTGATGATCTGTTCAGTGTTCCAAAGGGGCTGATTAATATGAAAAACCCAACAAGACAGCTGAAGCTGCTGCCAAAAACTGTCATTCGTTCTGCTTTCTCAACTGCCAGCTCTCTGTGCTCTTGCTGCAGACAGTCCACTCTTAAAGATGCAGCTTGACATTTCCTAATACAGCAGCAACAGGGTAAGTGATGGGGGAGTGATTTAAGGGTCTATGAGTTTTCCCTTTATTCTGTCACTTCTGAGTAGTGTGTTTATTTCCTGAGGTAGCACAAAGCTCAGTACTGCTATTAATTCTTGTCTGTTGAGCGCAATTTAATCCAGTGTCAGAGAGGATGGAAATATTTTAGAGGGGAAGGTGGCCCCCGGAGGTCAACATGATGGACTTTGCATGGCTTGTTATCTGTACATTTCACAGCATCACCAGTTCATGGCAGCAGGAAAGGTGAATTACGCCTGAACTGAATTTCCTTTACATTCACTTAAAGCAATTAATAGCAATGCTTTATTCCTGTTGTGCATGAGAGTATGAATGCTGATGCTAAGCAAGAGGAAAGGAGGCTCATTGATAGAAGGGAGAGATTTTGGAGCTCTGGAAGAGGAGGGAGCCGAGGAGCGGATGGCAGGAGCCCTCCAGCCCCACCATGGAGTTGATACCTGTACACCAAGGTCCTAGGCTTGGGGCTCTTCAGATGAGTGCCTCGCTGGGACTCCCTAAAGACACTCCTCAGCTGTGGAACTGTAAGTCCAAAGGAAAAAAGAAAATAATTTAAAAGAAAACTGGATAACTGCAATCGAAAGCTTGAGGGAGTGCTTAATGGGGCCATTAATAAATGACTCAGGCAGCCAATGGGACATAGCCTTTGGTCTCATGCCTCACAGTGCTCCAGAGGCACCCTGTAATGAACCCATAAAACGTGCCCCATCAAGTCTTAGCACAAAACACTCCTGCATTTAATGTGTGGCGGATGGCAAAGTGGTGTCTCTAGCAAACACCTAGGGCAGCCCATGCTGAGAAAAACTTATTAGGGGATGGATTTTTTAAACTGGGTAATCTTCAACTATTTTCAGAATTTTTAAGAATACTCAAGTGTTCTGGGTAACAGTGAGGAACAACCTTCTGAACTTTAAACTTGTTGGGAAACCTCTCTGTTAACCCCCACCACATATGCAAATGGTGAAAGGTGTAAATGTCTCCAAGAACATTTTGCTGCGTTAGCAATATGTTTTGATCCTGGAAACAGCTACAGAAAACTGTAATAGCAGTCATTACTGTTCTAGATCCTCAGATAGTATAGTGCAGGGTGCTACAGAAGCCCCTATCTAAAGATTAAATTTGATTACATACACTCCTAGAGAACTGGCAAAGTTGTGCCAATTAGCTTGGAAATGCAGCAGTGTTTTATTGCTTTAGGAATGAATGGTACTTATTGGCTTCTTATATAACAGTTTGACTTCCTCATCCAGTCAGAAAATTGAGCATCTGTCAGACCATCAACCCCTAAATGCCTTCATTAGATCTGATAAACAGACCATGGCAAGCCAGAAAGTTGGAAGGTACCACCCTTCTGCCTCGGGGGCTGGACTCACTTAACAGATTTAAAACGAAGGAGCTATGTAAAGCAGGGAGAAACGTGCTGGGTGAGCGATAGAGAAGAGCTGCTCCGAGACGTGCCCAGGTGCAGCACTGAACGGACCGCTCGTAGGGCCATTAGGGACTCTTCCCCATCCATGTTACCAAACAAACAAAACCTTGGCAAGTGACAGGTTCAGGAAGCTGTCCCCAGACAAATTGTTGGGTGTGATCCCAATCTAGTTGGGCTTGAGCCTACTGACAGCTGAGATCCTCTGGAAAGCACAGGTTGTCATTGATTTGAAGGAGCTCTGTGACCCAAAGACCGGGTTTTGTACCAGACCGAGTGGTGTTTGCTGGAGTCTGTCTTGCTGAGCCCTCCTGTTGCCTTATCTCCAAGTATTCTTCTCCTGCACAAAGAATCTGTAAAACAAGCCAGCAGCATCATCCACAAAATGTTGCTTCTTATGGGTGAGTTTTGAGACCCCATCAGAGCAGCCCTCTTCGTAAATTGTTGTACAGCCCTTCCACCCCACCTCAGTACAATAAAGTCTGCGGCATCGACAACAGAAATGTTAACAATACTGCAGTAAAAGATGGAAGTCCTTAATCACACAGGGATACATGGATGTTCTATTATTTCCACTGAAAAGGATGGAGAAGACACAAGCAGACGAGCTTTTAAATTCTGTACCACCAACTCTTCCTTCAAAGTGAAGTTCATTTTCATCTTCTACAAACTCCCACCATACCCTGTGCTCTGATAAATCTTTCCCTTTATTTAAAGCTGCTGCTGTTGCACAACTTTTGGTCTTGCAAAATGCAAAGCCATCTGTTACAACCTCAATTATAGGTTAGAGGAGACAGAAACTTATTTGAGGGACTGCAGCAGCGGGATTTACCTTCACTATATGTGAGTGAAAAGGGCAAGGTTGGGATCGAAGGGTTTTGTCTATCAGACTAAATTGAAGAGTGGGTAAACCCTAAAAGACAGCTTTTTAGTTCATAATTAACTTCTAAACGAAACCAAAACTGATACGTACAGTTAGATATCTCTGTTAAGTACAAGGCTTTATTTCCCCACAAAGTTTGCAAATACTACTTAAATGCTGCTCTACATTTAGAGAATCCGTGCCCTTGCAAAGAAAAACTTCAAAGCGGTGATAGCCACTCAAATTGCTATGTATATGTTGTTATTGAGAGAATACAATTTAGTTTCTCTTGAGATCATTCTTTGTGAACTCAACATAAGCAAACTGGGTGCCATAGAAGATAAAATCAATAGCCTGTCAATTAGTATTATTTTTACCAGGAGATTGATATTTTGTTATTTTGATCTTTGTAAAGCTGTAATCACATGATTATCTAAAAACCAGAACAAAACCACAAAAAACTCACAAACAAAAGCAAACAAGCCTGTAAGAAACCCCAAAATATAGCTTAAAACGGTATCCTGTTTGTTTTCATTTCTCTGAGTAATTCTCAGTTGTCCATTCTGAGGATCCCTTGACTTATCTTTGATGCTTGGGGTTGTCATTCATGAAGCAGTCACCCTGCCAATTATTAATAAGCCAAAACTGTTTGACAGCTGACATTTTATTCTCCCCTTCCCCATTGCAATTCCTTTGGGAATGAGAAGCCCAGGTGCCCGCACTGGCTGCTCCTTGGTGAGCACTGCACTCCAAGACCTTTTGCTCACAGGGAGCGTGTCTGCTGGGCTCTGTCTCGGATAGTCCATCCTAACAAAGTAGTGCAGCCATGGTTGGGATTCTCCTCCTGTTCAAAGTGGGGTGAAAACCCAAGCTCAGCTCATCCCTCGAGTTTCCCTTCCCATCCTGTCCACCAGACTCATACATGTTTGATTTATCTCTGCCCAAGTCTGTCAGAGCAGAGGGAGCTTATTGCTTTGTATGGGGAAAGAATTTGTGACAAAGCTGAACGGGCTCAGTTTAAAAACAAAACAAAAGACAAAAACATAAAAATAAAATAAACAACCCCAAACTAGGTGAAAGCGGTAAATATGATAACTATGCCAGTCTCTCCTAGTCTGCTGTTCTGTTACATTCTTGTTATACAATACTAAGAGCTATTGCAGTGAGCACTGTTGAAAGATGGGAGATTTAAGAGAGAGCTGTGATGGTTGTGTTGGATTGCTGCCTATATTTGGACTGTATGTATTATTCTACTTCTATTAAGGTGTTTAAGTTATTCAGAGTTGGGTTTAGACAAGAAATAAGTATCTGAGCAGCTGTGACTACATGTCTGTTAGTGATTAGTCATCACGACAACTCTTAAGAGTTGGATTTACCAGCAAATTGTTAAAATTCTCACAAATGGAACACAGCATAGCGAAAAAAGTTGAGTTTTATTTTGTTGTGTTTGGCTGGAAATTTAACCTGAAGCTATCCAAAAGAAGAGAGATGCTGACCTGGCATACGAGAATGAGCTATTTAGGATTTTCCTCCTTTGCAGGTGGTGTTTCCTGTAGCTCACTTGTCGGGATCAAGGGGAAAATGCACAGATAGCAGGAAAAGAGATGTTAATGATCTTTGTTAGAGCAAAAGGGACAGCTGAAGTCTTGGGAAGGTGCAGCCTGATTCCATTCCCCTGCTGCGGCTGGAGCCTCTTGGTGCTCAGCACAGTTTGGGTTTTGCTGCCTGGAGAGGCAAGGAAGGATGGAACAATTACTGCAACCTCAGTTACTGCAAGGGAGGCTTCTGCATAGATTGTTTTTTTTTCTGAAAATATTAAGTAGTATGTCAGTATATTCTGTTTCTGACAGATACACTATAACACAAAAAAGAAGTGACAGTTGAAAGCAAAAGCAGAAGTCTTAGCATCTCTCCTGCTCACCCTTGCTGAAGGAGAGAAGAGGATTATTTTTCTGTTCGAATGAATCCTGCAGTAAGTTTTTGCTTTAATTCAGGACACCATTGCTTACTGGGCAGGGAGGAGGGAACAGAACTGTGGTTCTTGAACTCCATCCCTGCTCAGCAAGTAAAAGTTGTTCATCACAAACTGTTTGTTGCCCACCAAGCAAGGAAGATGTTAATTGGGACCATGAGGAAATTGGGATTTGGTTTCCTGCCCTATTCTGCACAAGCTGGGTAAACTGGAGTGTTTTGCTTGCAGGAAAGGGGGCTGTTCACATCCCTTGTCAAGTGCTGAAATGTTGCTCCTGGGGAGCTGCTCTCTGCACCAACTGCTGCTCTGATGTTGCTGAAGTTGCACACCCAGTGCTGCTTATGAGAATGGCTCTTCCTCCTGCCCTTCCTCCTCCTCTGCCTCGCCCGTGTCTGCTCAGATGTGTTTAGATCCATATAGAACACCAACAGGGATGATATAAGTCGTTAAAACTGATGTGGGCCACATAAAGATGTTTATGTGACTGGTATTCAGTGGCCAGTTAGAAGATTTGAATCTGTTCTCATTAGAAATACAGATCCCGTTAGCCGAGAGGGTTAGTATTATCTAATTGGGGCTGCAGATAATAGATGTTGGGAATAGTAAATTGTCAGGTCATTGGAAAGAAAAGCTTTGATTGAATCATGCTGTTTGCCATCGCTAATGAACCAGCTAGGTGAAAAGTCTGATTACCTTTTGCATGGTCCTGAGTATCATGAAAAGCATGTTAACGTCATTCTTCAGCGCTCAGAGCACTGCAGCCAGGTGGGGTAAAGGGGTGCTAAGTTTTTTGTGCCATTGGCTAGTGTAACTTAATTTGATCCTGAAAAGGGTAAACTCCATCATCTCTTCAGATACAGAAACGTCCCGTGGAGAAGCTTTGTGTAATGGTTGTTGGTGCCTTTGTAATTTTTAGATGGTGTAGTGGTACCAAACGCTTTAGGCTATTTAATGTTAGGAATAGATTTGACTTCCAAGTTTCATTTCCAGCCTAGTCTCATCACCCACCAAAACTTGTCAAATGGTTGCAGTGTGAAAGGTTGCTGCTAAAGCCCCAGATTTTTAAGCGTCAGATCAGTGCAAATAATAAATCATGTATTTTATTAATAGATAAATTCATGATACCTGGTTTGCCTATTAGGGAGACATGCTTGTAAGATGGATGTTTCTTAGTGCAGTTAATCTGCTGTTTATGGTGACACAGTATGAAGATTAGGAAACAATTTCAGTCCAAAATTTCCATGACTCGTGATTTTTGGCAGGCTTGAGCCATTGGGATGGATTTCCCATAGCAAGTATCTGCCCTCCTTGTTTAACCCAGAAGTATATGTTTCAGAACACCTAATTTGAGGACTTGACTTCTTATTAGGGAATTATTGTGAAGCCTGGGGAGTTGCTTGTTGGATATATTATATGCTATAAAAAGACTGAATGCTCTTTTAGGTAAATTAGGTTTTCATGTTTCCGGCAGAGCATCTGGAAGTAGGTAATTCTTCAGAATGTTAGTATTTTTCTTTGTATTCCAGCTACTATAGTAAAAACCCAAACAAACAAACAAAACCCACAATGAAAACAACCACCACTACCAAAAACCCAAACCAAAACAACAAACCAGAACCAAAATGGCCAAAATCCCCAAAAAGCAGCTCATCTTGCCAAGTTGTAGTGAAGATAAATTTGTTGAAGCGTGCTTTGCCAATATGTTTTTTTATGACAGGTGGTAAATAAGGTTTGGGACATCCCAGATGTGGAGAGGATTCCCGTTCCACAAGCACAGTCTGCATCATGTGCTGAACAGTGAGGTCCCATGGGGACAAAATAACAGTGGTGGGCTGAATTTCTTCACTCAGACTTCTTAAAATTCAAAAAATGTGTTAATTCAAGAATCCCCAATCTCCTGCAGTCCTGATTATGCAACCATAGAACTTTTTCCACCCCCCCTTCTTTTGGTAAATAAATATTTGCACTGTGGTAGTACTGAGGAGGCACAAGCTGCGTTCCAAACGCAAAGCAAAGTGTAGTTCCTGCCCTGACTTGTAGGTGTTTTTCTGATGAAATCCTTTGCTAATGATAAGACTTCTGCATTCACTTTGTTATTTTTGTTTTTCTGATCCCTCCTAATAGTATTACTCTAATTAAGAATAACTGTATGTGAACCTTTGCAACAGGGTGTTCAGTGGCACAGGGAACGGAGAAGCCCTAGTGGTCCCAGACAATCTGAGCTGAATTAACCAGACCCAGTCTGGCCTGGGCTTTCTGCAGGGAAATCTGTGGGCTGGATTTGAACAGTCTACACTCGCCTGAGCTGGTATGTCAGTATGTAGCACTGTGATGTGTCTCAAGTGACTGACTTCTCCAAAGGCAGAGAAAATGCTGCTCAAGTTTGAAATATCTGCTGCTAAGTGCCCTGTGCTTCTTTATGAAATGCTCCGTCAGTCAAAGCACGCTCCTCCCACTCATATGTGATGTCCCAGGTTTGTCTGGTTGTCTTTGCTGCCACACTGGAAGCTGGATGGGCACAGTTGTGAGAGGGCTGTGGGTAAATGCCACAACCCCACGAGACCACTGGGTCACTCGCAGCTCAGCAGACCCTGGTGAGGCTGTACCACATGCTGCTTGCACTGCGCTGTGATGAATTCTCTCCCAAACTAAGCAACACGGCACCTTAATCTTGTGCAATCCTTCTCCTAATCCATGCATGAAGACATCCCCAGTGTTTATACAACATTTACGGTGCAGCAGGAACACGGTTCAGTTCCTGCTGTCATTCAGAGGAGTCACCTTTGAGTGACAGCCTGCTAGATGTGCATTTTGACTCCAGCAAAGAAAACACAGCACAGGAGATCTCCATTGTCAATTGCCTCTCCAAGGCTCTGTTCTCTCTCTTCTACCCCAACCTAAACTGAAAAACAATGACCAAAGGGCATTTAGGGTATGAAACACATTTCTTTCAACTTTTCAGACAAATTGAGGATTCAGCTGATTCATTTAACTGTGAATCTTTCCATTGACCCTTGCAGGGAGCTGAAATGAGGTCTGACCACTGTGTTATGATGCTTTGATTTTTGTGGTCTTTTCTCCTGGTCAAGATTCGTAGTATTTGCAGCTTTCTATGAAGTGTGGGTGTAAATAAAGGGATTATAAAATATAAAGGTTACTGTTTTTCTTGAAGCTAAAATTCTCATGTTCTTTTTAGCAAAATATTCAGGATACTTTCCTAACTAATGGAAACAAAAGAGAGGGAGTGTTAGCGCTGTTGGATTTATTTTCTCCTGATTTTAGTGAGTTCATCAGTGATTTGGGTACCTCATGGTTTCTGGCTCTGCTGACATTTACTATTGGAAATGATCTTTGGATTTGCCTCATGGGGTTCACAAGACTGAAGTCAGCAGTGATGGCAGGAGTTGGCTCTGCTAAATGTACCTGAAACAAACCTTATAAAATCATAAAGAAATTTCCTTTGCAGGTGTCTTCGTGTAACCAGAGTTGGGCTGTGTGGGTGTCAGGATACAGGTCTCTCATGATCATCAGCTGAACCGGTCCTTGGCTCCTGCATTGGCCAAAGTTTGAGGTGAATTTGATCAACACTGCAAAGGGATAACTCAAAGTCTGATATTTCATTTCTTCTGTTGTTTCAGTTTAGTCTTGCCCACTAAATGTAGAGTTAATGTATGAGTAGTTTTTGCCCTAGATCTAATATTTATTTATTTAATTTATATTTATTAAACCCCTCCACCCTGAATTGAAGAGAACCTTCTCTCCTATAAGTCTAGCAAGCAAAATACTTTTGTTGCATCCTCTACAAAGCAAATGAACTTTCACAAGGCTGCATGACTTTAGGCTATGCAGAAGGTAAATGTACAACCCTGGAAAAGGAATTTGCGAATGTTGTTGAGAGCAGATGAAAAGCCTGGTAGACGTTGGGCATCATATAGGGTTGTGGCAAAGCAATGGCAGGGTGGTTGGGTTTGACAACTATAACAACATTGTAAAGCTTTGACAGAATAAGAACTTACATGTGGTGTCAATCATCCTCCATGTGCCACTTCCAATTTGTCTTGCTGTGAGAGGACATCCGTCCCCGGTGGCATCTGACATACAGCTGCCAATGTCACTGCACAAGGACAGCGAGTGCTGGGGGAGCAGAGTGGTTGTTCTGGTGCTGCCTAGAAGTGCAAGGTTGAAGCGGGAGAGGTGGTTTTGAGATGTGTGCTCTGCTCTGAAGAATAATCTTCAGAAAAGTAGACTCGGGAGAGCAGTATGTGGGAGGGTGGTTGCAGCCATGGCTCAGTCTGTCTTAAAGTGAGGGAAGAACAAGGCGCTGTTTGCAGCACTAAGGCTGGGACATCTGGAAGGGGCTCGAGTTCACATCAGTGGTGCGTGGCTGCGTTGCCAAACCTGTTTGAGACGCCAGCAACACCGGAAAGCTCAGCACCCCTCTCTGAGGCTGCTGTGACTGTGTCTCCTCCAGCTTAGTGACTCGATGCTCTTGTTTGTTTGCACAGCTGTCTTTGGTGCACACAAAGTCCTATCTTGCAAAGCAAACTGCATATGGTACCTTCAGTCATGGAGCGTGTGAGTTGGGTGCCCGTGCTGTCTGTGTGTATGTGGTCTTAGCAGCGTGTGGATTAAAAAGTTGCACACGGTAGGGAAGAAAGACCATTTTTGCAAGTCTGTCTATGCTATAGTTGTATTTCATCTATTTTAATCTTCTTAGAAGCAAATGTACCAATATCTGAATGCCAGTGCAGTCCAGGCTAGTTCTCCATCCTCTTCCTTTGCTCCATGAACCCCTGTTGTGGATGTTGCGCTTACCACGTTTCTACTGGGGGGCACACAAGTGGTTCTATGTCTGCTCTGGCTGTGTCTGCTGGAAGTAAGAAAGTTACACTGTGCCCTGGGGCAGTGTCTGAGTGTATGTGGCACTGGCAACTGTTAGTGGAAAGGATGACTGTGCGTATGGAGCTGGTGTGTCACGGCACAGGAGGCTGCGCTTCTGCACAACCCTCACAAATGCAGCAAGTGATCAGAGAAGGGAATGAGGAATTTACAGGTCAGAATTGTAAATAGATTCCACATAGTTTTGTGTTGCTGTGAAAAAGACACCTTGACACCCACTGATGCTCTTCCTCCTCTTTTGGAATGTTCTGCTACCAATTCACTGCTTATTTATGATCCTGTTCTGTTGAGAAAAATATATGAGGCCATATAGGGTTGCCAGCACATATTAAACTGTGGCTTTACTTGAAATGATCTTAATGTACTTGAGAGGAAGGTGGGTGTAACAGTGTGAGACTACTCCAAAATGCATTTATGTCTCCAGTGCATCCTCATAGTTGCCTACTTGTCACTTTACCCTCAGTGGTGCAAACAGCAGTAATAAAATCACGTGTGAGCTGTGTCACCTTCATGTGTGGATAAGCACAACTACAAATTCATAGCTGTGAAAATTCGCTATTCTGATTCTTTTTTTTAGCTTTATTTTGAATACTTAGTGATGCAACCAGAACTCTATTGTTGCGCAGGCAAATCTCCAAAGAATGGTGGACTCACCTCCTATTTTTATTTGGAGTTTTACAAAACATAATGAAAGAGCACCCAGATAATGTTCTGGGCACTGCAGAGGATCTTATTTTTAAAAAAAAATACACTACTAAACAAATGGGTCCATCAACCACCTCAGATCAAGCCAAATAAAAACTTGCCATAAGCTGTTGCTAAGTTAAGAGCTATCTGTTGGTATCTATTAACAGACTGTTTACATACACACAGAGCCAAAATACTCTGGTAACAGGAACTGTCTTTTCTGTCAGAATCCTGCACTGTTTAGCAGCTCTTTCCACCTCCTGTATCCTCATGGTGAAAGGTGAAAAGAGACTTTGTGGTGAGCCAGGAGGGTTAAACCCCTGCTTTCCATTGAGTTGGTCGGCAGATATTCCAGAGCCTGGGAGATTTAAGGGAGTTTGTTACAAAAATGTGGTTACCAGGGAGAGAACCAAGTGCTGGGCTGGAATAGACTGCATGAAATCTCTGAATCTAACAAATTGGGCTTTTGTCTTGTTTATGCAACAGTAAAGTGAAAATACACATGAATTCTAGTAAGAACAGGCACAAGAGCTATATCTGTTTTTCTGAGGTTGATGAAGAAACTAAGGCTGTCTAAGAAACAGCATTCAACCAAAATATTTAACTTGATCATCCAGAAACATAAAAACTCCCTAATGTGCAGGGCATGCTTGTGACTATTGCCTTTCCCTGATATTGCCTGCTGTTGGTAGGGGGTTGTCTCACATCTGGGGTCTCCATCTTACATACAGAATTTCTGGAAGGCTCTTAATTTTTTCTGCCCAGGAAATGCTGCAATACAAGAAAAGAGAAGTCAGAAGTGATGTGTAGTCCATGTCTGCTATGTGCGTTACTAACAAGTGTCAATCACCCATTTTGCAGTGGTTTAATAATGCTGGGGAAACTAAATATACTCAGTTACAAGTAAAAATCAGGAACGATAACATACAAAATTTTTCTCTGGATATGGTAAATCTGGCATAAGGGTGAGCTGCCTTTTGATCTTGTCCCTGCATTTACATCATTCACCCCAAGCAGCTAATTTAAGTGACAAGATCTTATAGATCCAAGCTTCAGTATGAAAAAAGATGGTCTGTTTTAAAATAAAAACAACCAATAAATAGGGTCTTGAACTGAGCTCTGGAAGTGGGTTTGGATCCTTCCAAGGAATATTCTTGTCTGCCACAGAGTATGTGCTACCTCCAGACCTAGATTTCTATCAGTTGGCTGGTTGGGCAACAGTAACTTCTTATTGTAATAAGTTGCTGGAGAGCTCTGGGGATATTCGCACAAGAAGATTGTTGCAGTCTTTTGCTCTCACAGGAAAAGCCACTATTGGAAATTCAGCTGATGCTGGTTCCGTTCCTGATGGCGACATTGTCCTCGCAGGTTTTCCCTTGCCCTGGTGGGTGCTGAGCTCCAGGTCCCCTGTGCCTATGCGGTTGTCCCGATGCTGCTGGGGCTGCAGCTGTGGATTGGGGCCGGGGAGAGCTGCAAACACGGTGCAACTTGCTAGTTTGGGCAGAGCCCCTGTGCCTGGTGCAGAGCGAGTCTGCACACGCAGACGGGCACCAGCCTGGCAGAGGCTGCGAATGAACCACCCCAGTCAGCTTAGCTTGAGTTTTTGTAAGGGTGTTTTTGTCCTGGAGTCAAAATGGTTGAAATCACTTTCAGCTGAGCGTGGCAACTGCTTTGGGCAGGCGAGGAAGTCACATCTGCGCCAGTCCCCTGCCCCAGCAGAAGGGGACACTGGGTGAAGCGTTGCAGGGTGGACAATTGTACAGACACACGGCCCCTGGAAGGTGCCCTGGGCCAGGAGCTCCTTCAGCTGCCCAGCAGCCTGAGGGTTTCAGTAGCTGTTGTTGCTTTTCTTTTTCTTTTTTTTTTTAAAAGTGTTTGCAAAATGTAGAAAAATGTAGCAGGTCCAGAAAAACTGGAACTGTTTGGTGCAATTATTCAGAGCAACTGCTTAGACTAACCCACCATATTAAACCTTTGCCTAGAAAGTGCTGCAAATGCAACAATTGAATAGTAAGAAAAATGATTTCTTAATAACAGTAATCCTCCTCTAAGAGAAACCACAGCTCAAATATAAACCTGATTTAAGGTAAGCATGGTATGCAGTTTCTTTATGAAAACTGCGGAGACCCATAGAGAACACAGTGCTGTTGAATGCAGGGAAAGCAGAGGAGATGAGCTAAACAAGGTGCTTCTCCAGCATCACATATGTTGTCTGCAAAATTTGTAATTGTGCCCTGTACAGCAGAGTTAGGGGTTTGTTATTATAGTGCATCACATGGCAATGTAGGACAAGTGTGTGGAAACAGCTCTAGGAACACGAAATGTGCAATACTACTATTCTGAAATTTCCTAAAATTCTTGAGCAACAGTTTCCAGCTTTTTGGTCACTTTATAACTGATGACTCTTCTGCATGTTTTCTCTCCCTAAAGCGTGAGGCCTGGTATTCAAAAGACTGGTCAGGCAATGGCACATACACCAGTAGAATGCATGAAGTTATGTTTGTGTAAGAGAGCCTTTAGACCAAAGGAAATTTGGTATTTGTATGTGTAGATGATCAGTCAGTGCCTCCTGTGTTTGAGGAACGACCGGTTGTGTGTGCCGTGCAACACTTGGGAGACACTTTGACTTCCTGCAAACTCAGCATTTCTTGTCTCCTCCACATTAGTGCACAAACTGCTTCCTACATCCTCCTCATATCATTCCCACCTGCAGTATTGGGGGAACCAGTTATAATTCACCAGTTTATTGTAGAAAATTGTGTGCATGTGTGTGCGTACTCTATTAACAATCATCATAATGTCTTTCAATGTTCTTCTTAGCAAGGGCAACTGCCGCTGGCATTTTGGCTCTCCTTCAAACCAGTCTTGTCAGCAAGAAAAACCATATGAACTTGGAGATTGAAATCAGTTGCCCCAGGGTACCAGGTCCGGTTTCATTTTAACAATAAAAGAATCTGATGCCTTTTAGCAGGCAGGTAGTTATTTCCTAGATGAAGGAAGAGTTGTAATAGTAAATCTAGAATTGCATTCAGATGTGACATCAGCTGATGTATAAATACTGTATGTCTTGCCATATCCACCCACTCTTTCTATATGCAGGAAAATCTGAACCAAGTGAAAAGTCAAGTGCTGGGCTAGCTCCCCCAACTCCACAATTATGTTCTGATAATTCCGAAATTCGTCTGCAATTGCAGGTAGCTAGAGGGGCCTGAATCCCAATGCTGTGCTCCATTTCATACGCTGTTTACATTAAAAAGCTTGAGCGTGTCTGTGTTTCCAGACACAGATGACTTGAGGACAAAGTGTTTGAAAGTTCCTGGGAAATTCTTGTCATGGAAAGGCTCTCCTTTGTAGACTGAGTTGTAGTTGTTATGCCATGATCTCCCATGGTCAAGGTGTTCACTGGAGCTAAACTTTCAGCTTACTGATTCCTACTAAAATTGGAGATGGGAGGCTTAAATAAGGTATTGATCAATGGGTGCATGTTACCTTTTTCTACGACACATGCAGAATAAGCCAACTTCGCCCCAGCAAAGGAATGAATCATGGATTATTTAGTATCTGCACATCTCATAATTGTGCCAGGTATACCATAACAGGTGTAATGTCTTCCAGTTTTATCCAGATAGTTCTTTAATGTTATCCCCGCTGCTAAACATTAGCAAGCTACCAGTGGGGACACATGAAGGTGGTATCCTTGTCCCTCAGAAGAGATACCTGAGCAATTCTTTGCCAAATATGCTATTGTTTTGGCTTGCTGCAATTTATCTTTGTGACTGTGAAAATGAACCTGGCCGCTGTCTTTTTCTGAACGCGGTCATAGCTTGTTGATCTGGAGGAGAACTGTTAGTGGTGTGTTAATTGCAGTGGCATAGCTGTGTTTCAGAGCCCCAGCAGGATGGTGGTTTCTCAATGCTACAGGAGCAGCTGTTGACGGTGGCTCTAATTGCTGCCCTGTACTCTAAAGAAGAGTGGGGGGGGGAAAGCCCTGCTGGGCTCCAGCTTAACAGCTCCACTTATGAATAATCTTCCCGAAGGTGCTGCTCATTCTTCTAGTCGAGCATGGTGGAATTATTCTCACTCATGCAGCTTAATCAGCAAGAAGTACATTTGGCATATTGTTGGGAAAGAAACTGCTCTCTACCATTGAGCACTAACTGTGGTGTAGCTGCCAAGGTAAATAGTTACGTTTGTAAATCTAGACGTCTCATCTCCTTGGGTTGCTGTCTGTATCCACAATTTAGTATTAGGAAAAATCAGAAATCTCGTTTTCTAGTTGTCTCCCACCTCCAAAGTGTAGCGTGTCTCATTTTTCAACCAAGCAAGCTGAGAACTCAAGGTACAGATCTGTGCAGTCGCTGACGTGGTGCACCCAAACCTGTGGGAAATCTTTCTGCTTTCTTAGTAGGTTCCTTAGAGGTGGACGTTGCTCTCTTCCATGGGCACTGAGATAAAATAGCAATGCCTGGGATGTCTGTGCATTGGTGCTGTGTGGGAGACTGTGGAGGACAATTAAATTAGGTAATAGTTCTGTTTTTTGTCTTGTTTTGTTTTGTCTTTTTAAAGTGGAAAACGTAAAATGTTATTAGTTAAAAACAAAACCCATAAAGGTAGTAAGTTTAACACAATGAAAATGTTTTAAGATGTTATTTCAATTTCAGCTGTTTCAAACTCAATTAAAAAAACTTCAGAGGAGAACTGTTACAAAAAGAAAAAGCCAAGAAACTTCGAGTCTGGAAATTGCAAGCAGTACACTTCAGCATGGAAATGTTTTCACTAAAAAAAAAAAGTCCAGATTCAGTAAGAGATTTAATTTTATAGGCAATTCACCACTTTGATAAAGTAGTTTTACTGACATATCTTGGAACAGTTTCATCACCGATCTCTTACCTATGTGGGTTGATTTTTCTTGGTGAAATTGCTTTGTCTGTCTTGTGCCTTCAAGCTGATAGCAAGCTGATCTTTTACTCAACTTACTCCCTTTTCATCTGATGATGCATTTGTCTCAGTCATAGAAAATATTGCTCAACAGGATATCAGTCCCTTTGACCTTTTCCTGGGATACACAGTCCCATGCGACACAGCACCGCACGTGCCTGAAAGTTGGAGTTTGCAATCTTGCAGATTGAGCAAGGTAGAACTGGGGTGTTTTAATCTTTTACAGCTTTAAGCAATCTAGAGATGACATTACTTCAGTACTGGCTTGCATGTCTTTGCTTCTCTGTGGTTGGTAGGATCTATTAGAAAATGATAAGTATGTGTTCAATGGAAAAACCTTCAAAAGGAATTTTTTTTTAATGGAGGTGTTTTTTCCAATGACATAAGAAACCTCATTTTGAATTCAAATAAATTTGTGCCAGACTCATTGAAAAGAGAGCCCAGAAGCTTGTAGCGGACATTTGTCTACCTCTCGCTTTGCCAGTAATTTCATGTGATCAATATTTTTAATTTCTGTGATCACCAAGCATTCAGCAATGGATATTATAGTATTCCCACCTTTATAATGTTGTTGAAGTGAAACTATTGTCTCTTCAGTTGACATTAAACTGCCTTGACAAAGAGAATCTTCCACTGTGACTGATAGAGTATTTAGATCTGGATTCAAAATGTATTATATCCAGTGGATGACACTGGCCTCAGTAGTCTCGAAGGCATTTTTTCAGAGGTACTTCAAATTTGCCCCTCTTGGTACCATTTCACCTGGTTGCAGGAAGCAGTTTAGTATAGGATAGGCAAAAGTGCAGGCTGAGAATGCAACTTAATATACCTGACAGCTTTTTTTTTTTTTCTTTTTCTTTTACTTAATCATTTATTAACCTAAAAGCTAAAGCAAGTAGGGATGCAACCTGTAAAGTTGTTGAATAATTTTAGGGAGCTTAACCACATGTTTAGCCTGAGGAAGAAAGAGTAGTTAATTTTATATATAATTTTTTTTTCATCCAAAGCAAAGGACCCTCCTTTTTCCTGAAGGCAATCTCAAGCTGTTATCCAAGAATGAAAATTGATAATTGTTATAGCTGTACTCAGTTGATCTTAATTTTAGTGAAGCTCCAGGCTAGCAAATATGAAAATACCATCTTCCTGGCTGATAAAGTGTTTAAATGCATTGGTACAGGATTTTGATGAAGTAGCAATAGTTAATATTTGTTGCTTAGCAAAGAGCAGTCATAATTCTGCCTTTGGAACTAATCCAAATAGGGAGAAAAAAGTCATTTGGCAGCAGTATGAAGTGAGGGTTTTTTTTTTTTTATATACAGACACACACACAAATATTGTTGGACAGTATAAAATGCTCTTATAGCAAATTATTTGTTCTCCCTCTTTATGAGATGAACACGAGGAGGTTCCAGCACCTATACCTTGTCTAATTGAAATACTGGATGATAGTCTTTACTACCAGATAAACTTTTCACCCCATGTCAACATAATACTCTACAGAAATTTGTGTGGAAAATACCTTTATGTCACTGATGCTAAGGGGAGGTGGGTGAGCTCTGTCATTTGCAGTGGGATTTTTAGGTTGTCTTAAAGTAGACCAGTTGACAAATGAGGTCTCCTATTCCACAGGCAATAGGAATTTTTTGGTGTATACAAGTATTCGTGTTTTTTATAAGATGGGAGAAAGAAGTAAGACACTGTGACTATTTCAGCAACTTAAATACTTCTGTGATGAAAGAAACCAGATATTACGGATTCTTTCTAGGGCATGAAAATATTTATGAAGTTTGAATTTGTTTAAGGACTTAAGTACTTAAAACATCTGCTGTGCATCTTATAGCTATATATATGTTTGATTTGAATATATATAACGCTATTACTAACAGAGATCACAATCAGAAATTAACCTTGAAATGCAGCACAAAGTTCTCTAGAATAACAATATTCAGACAGTAGGTAGAGGGATATTCATTTAAACCACATGCACACCACAGTCCCAACTCAGCCTGCAGGAATTAACAGCAGAAAGTTAGGCACATGTTGAGATAATATGGTGATAACTGGATAGAGAGGAGAAGGTGCCGGTTCAGCAGTGTGTCACGCTTGGATTGCGATCACGCGCAATTATGCAAGCTCATGAGACTAGAAGTCATACTCATAGAGGAAGAGTAGGTGAGAAGATAAAATAAGGCCCTTAGAGGCAAAGCAATACAGGCGCCTTTTGATGACTTTGTGATAAAGAGCAATGTCAAGTGCTAGGAGCCCGAGCTGAAACTCCAACTCACTAAATGGCAATCCCATCATCCCGTTCTCCTAAACTGTAACCCAAAGATGCTTTTACTATACTCAGTGCTGGTGTCTCACTTCTGCAAGCTCATAATTTTATCTGTGAGTTTTTCCTTAAAACCATTAAGGAAACAGAGACAGAAAAGATAAGTAACTTGCCAAAGACCAAATAAAGCATCTGAGGTGGAGTCAGGCAAAGAGCCCAATTCTCTAGGCTCATCTATTTAACTGGTTTTCCTCTTTTCCACCTCTTTTCTGTTCCCTGTCAGTCCCTCTATTCTCGGTTGAAGTACAGGGGACTTTATAACCCTGTATTTCTTACAACTGTTTGAAAGCTCTACAAGAGTGCAATACTCCCAATTGTTTTTATTGAAAGACAGGGGCGTTTCTAGACGTGTCACATCTGAAAAGTAAATGACTTTTGGCATATAGTCCTTAGTTTTCAGACACAAGGGACGCATGCAAAGAATATCAAATACATGGCTGAAGCCAGACTGCTTCACTCTAAGGCATACAATGTTTTATTCTACACTCAAGGCCTAAAATGGGAATTTTCTCTGCTTATCCAGACAAGGAAGCCTCTTTTTAGGTATTATCTGCTATACAAATATTGGCCTACTCCTTGAAGCTAGTTTCATAGAAAGTTGAAGGCAGTCTAAGGAGGAGAATATATCCTTTTATATGTGTTGTATAAGGTGAGTGATATCAAATAAAATAAAGGATTAAAACATGCTTGAGCTTGAAGTAATAGATATAAAAGGACAGGAATTATTGTTTACTTACATTTTTCAGCTGGGTGTGTGCAATCAGTTTTGCTGGGGATTTATATATCACATTGGTTAATTGACAGCCTGTGCCAGCTCCCATAGCGTGCACGCACCAGCAGCCTCCGCCAGAGCTGCTCAGCGGCCACGTGCGCCCCTGCCCACCCCACACCTTCTTCTCTCATCACACTTTTTATACATTTCCTCTTCCCTTGGTGCACCTTTCCTTTTTCTCACCATTTCCCCTGATTATTCTCCTGATTTCTCAGCCTGTGGTGGGGAAAAATGTTCAGAGAATATCAGCTTTCTGCTACCCAAAAAGCTACAAACGTACAAAGTCCAGGTGACTCCAGGCATGGATGGCCACTGGTTTTGTAGTTAGAGTCTACCTGGACATGTTTTCTTCTTCTTTTACTTTTTTTTAATTGTTTTCGAAGGAGTCCATGCCTCTCTCTCTAAAAAAACCAGGAGATGGAGGACTTAAAGGACTCATCCATTAACATAATATTTTGCCTTTCTTGAAGGATGGATCTTGGCATGGCTTTCTGATTTTGAAAGAAATACGATGTTTCACCATCATGCTGCTTCCTGGGATATGTTGTCCATTTGAAAAATATTTAGCAAGTGTGTTTAGGTGCCACCTGTAGCAGTGTCTGTTATCTCAAGCACATTTCATTAACACTGAGATATTCTTAAGCAGCACAAAATAAAAAGGGAAAAACAAAAAACCAAAAACATCCAGGAAGCCTTTTTTTTTATGGCTACTACTTTCTTAAATTGAAATCTAAGCTCTTCTTTTTATAGTCTGCATTGCTTATGAGAACTATGACAAGGGTCAAACCCAGTCTTAGTAACATAACAATAAAATAGTGGAAACAAAGAAATTCAGACAAATTCATGTAATTATACTTCATGTAAAAAAATTAAAAATCATGTGTGAAGGTCACCCAAAACCTTAGAAGAGGGATGGAAAGAAATAGTAACTCAGTTGGAAATACATATGCATTTACAACTGTTTAACCACAACTATTTGAAACTATGTAAGAATTTCTATAAAGTGCTTAAACAAACAGAAAATATTTCAGTATATACACTACGCTATGAAGTAAGCTGGCTCAACAATAGAATTGTTCACCTGCAATAAATTAAACCCTTACAGAGTAATTCACGTACATCACTATTTGTAAAGGCCAGTAAGTAGGAATAACTCTACCAGCTCCAATTTCCCTCTGCTTCATCAGTGGAACTAGTAGCTGAGTTTTGCTCCTTGAGTGTTTTCTATGTGATAGTTGGAAACTTTTAGGTGAGTTGCTGACATAACAGGGATTGTATTCAGGCTTCCATAGAGAATTGAGACCACGGTGCTTTGTTTTTCAGAGTCCTTTTGAATTCCGACAGGAGCTGTGAAGCAGAGGTTGGGCTGTGGGTAGGATGAAGGGTACGGTTTTGGGTTGTGGGCAAGAGTCCAGATGAACTGGGCTGGAGGATGGATGGTGATCTCTGGGAACAATTGCTGTGTCTTAGTCTGGATTTCCTTGCTAATAGCTAAAAGTAGTAGTATGGTAGTCTGAGTACACAGAGACTAATGAGTGATTATTAAGGCTAGAACTGAGGCTTTTTGAGACTTCACAATGCTAAAAGAAACATCGGAAAATCATCTAGTTCCTCTGATTTCTGCTCTGAGCCTGAAAACCATGCTTT
This sequence comes from Nesoenas mayeri, assembly GCF_963082525.1. Classification (NCBI taxonomy): domain Eukaryota; kingdom Metazoa; phylum Chordata; class Aves; order Columbiformes; family Columbidae; genus Nesoenas; species Nesoenas mayeri. The sequence goes on from NC_137562.1 coordinate 5,701,517, forward strand.
GCTTTAGAAATTGTAGAGGTGTAAGTACCATTAATCTAGATGGCCTTGCCTTATATTGCTCTTTCTAGAAAAGCACGCCCAACTAACGACAGTTGGCGAGGACATGTAAATGAACCAATGGGATTTGTACAGATTTTTCTTAATGACCTTTGTGTTTGCCATGCAAGTATCTGGCTTAGTCCTCCTATCCTGCACTTAGGGCATGCGAGGTGGTTGCAGGAAGAGCAGGTGTCCCAGCACACTTGGTGACATGAGCTTTTCTCCTTTAGAGGAGCAACAGTGCGATGTTCAGAAGACACACTTTGAGCATTTGTTCTGCTTTGCTTTGTGTCCACTGCTCCTCCTCTCAACCAGATCAAACTTTAACAAGACTTATGCAGCGGGTTGATACACAGAAAAATTCTTTCAGAATAAAAAATCTGTTGAGATTTTTTGTTGGGAAAAGGGTTAAGTAGCAACTCTTGTGTACTTTGGTAAAAAGCAATGCATAGAAGTTGACTCTCTTTATGTTTCTCTGGGTGATTCAGGCTGGCTGGGTGTGGTAGCTGGGGAAATGTGATCCACCAACTATTTACATAAACTGAAAAGTGTTTGTCTAAGCACCAGGAGACAAGGGCCTAGCTGGATAAAGTGCTGTAAAGAATTCTTTTTTTGCAGAATGATCCCTATTTGCCATCCAAAGAGGCAGGCAGATGCTTACATAGCAGAATATAAATTTTTGAACAGTAGTTAAAATCATTTATCTTAAAACATGATCAACCTTCCTGTCCTCTAACCCCTAGAAAGCTGGATACCTGGCTGGAGAGAGAACAGTGGAAGGTTGCCCCCATACTCCCAAAACTCTCTCTTTAGACCGTCCAAAAACAGAGACTAGAAGCACACTGCGAAGTAAAAAAGGAATTAGCTGTAAAAATGACTTAGATTTTGTAGAATGTTTACCAGAGTAACTGCAGAAATTTCATCATTACATAATTAACTACTCTGCCTGTCAAGTGGGTCTAGTTTTAGCTAATACTAGCCATGTAAAGCTCTAAGATGTAAATGAACTGGCAGAAAAGAGTTCAGAATTTAACATTAGGTGCTGATTTCAGTACTGATAAATTGCTTTGATCCCTTGAGTCATGCCTTGTTGTCCTTCCAAATGAATGTAAGCACCTTCCTCTGGAAATGAGTCACCCCTGGACGTGGGGGCCAACCTGGCCAAGGTGTTGTCCATGTGGAGTATGAAAGGAGCACATGCATCACTGCTGTACTCAAGTGGTGTACAACCTGTGATATATTTATCCTCATGATACTACTGTGTGGTAGAGAAATGCTCTTTGTTCCACTTTATAGCAATGGAGCAGAGGCCTGAAGTTTTCAAATGTGTTGAAGCCCCTAAGTCTTGAGACACCCAAGCCTGACGTAGAATCTCAGCTCACACTGTTTTCTGTGGGAGGTAGATGCGTTGCCCAATGTAATCCAGGAAAACTGGAGCAGAGTTAATCCAGATAGGTGTCCTAGGCAGCAAGTTTTCTTGCTTTTGATGGAATTGAGTTTTCAGTTACCATTTGTTATTTAAAAGTCCTAGCTTCAAAAGTCTCATGAGAATATGTTTGTTCTACGGAGTTTATGCTCTCTGCACATGAATTTAGTGCATTTGTAATGTGGAATTCAGTATTTCTGTAGTTCCTGATATAGGGGAAAAAATCTTGAAGCAGAGGCATGTAAACTTTCAATATTTATCTTGCATATGAAAATGAGCTCCTCCTGAGCCTGCCTTGCTCTCCTTGACTTGTGCTCATACGGGTGAGTGGGAAAAAGACGCAGGATGATTATTCACACAGCAAAGACAGGGTTATTTTTAGCAAGGGAGGATCCGCTTCTGCAAGACAGAGAAGTGATATGTGCGCTTCAGGAGTTCTGCTGTGATTGTGGTGGTGGATCTTAGGCTGCAATATCTCATTAAATGGTATGATTATTGGTTTGTGCTTGCCCTTCAGAACAGACACACAGCAAAGACAAATCTAAAAGTACAGCTTTCCTGTGAGAGGCTTCTGCTACCGTTAATGGCTTATTACGTTCAAATGCATAAAAGAAATACTTCAAAGACACAGACATTTGGCAGAGCAGAGGTCCGTATGTGAGGGGACTGATGTGAGAGGTCAGTGTGTTCAATACAGCTGTACGTGTCTTCCCACAGGTGAGTCTGGGAAAGGATCGAGCACATTTTCCCCAGGACAGCTCCATGCATTTTCTATTCCTGATCAAGATCTATTCATTGGGCAAGTGCTGTTTAATCAAGCAGCAGGAAAAGGGTGTGTGCTGTCTTCAGAAGTACAAAGAAATCTCATTCAAAGACAGTCCTGTTCTTAAAAGGCTGGTGTTTAAATTAGACCTGCCCAGACAGGTCTGGCATGTTCAGTGTGACCCCCTTTTACTGTGGATGTTCCGGTTATAACTATCTTACTGCTTCCATTTAAAATAAAAACCCAGCTGTCACATAAAACATAGATCAAACCAGGTTCCAAACAGTTGTCAGCGCCTGTTGCGAGCAATGTTTCACGATAAACCACTGTTACTGAAAAATGGCTACAAACAGAAATTTTAGAGAAGTACATAAAAGATCAAATTCAGCAGACAAACTTAAGAGATGGTGGGCTAATTAACAAGGGCAGCATGGGAGATATGACGCGTCTTTTTGTTCTATCCCAGTATTTGGGCTCCATTGGTTTTGATGACATTTGGACCTAGATGTATTAAAGGCTCTGTGGTTGTCTCTAGTCCATTGGTTTTGATACCATTCAGACTTAAATGTATTAAAGACTGTGACTGTCTCTGGTCCTAGAAACCAAGCAGAGCTTGTCTTTTTCGGCTACATTGAGAGGAGAAGATGTGTACCACCTCTGATAGCCAGAAGAGTGATGTTCTTGACTTCTCAAGATGTTTTCTCTTTTCTTGGGCATACTTGCTTTATGCAGTTCTGCTTCACTCTTCCAACCAATATTACTTATGGCAAAAATGAGTCTTAAAGGTCACCAAAGCTTATTTTAATCTTGTTTGTCATTATATGCTATAGCTTTGTGGGTTATAAACAAATGAGATTGTGCTGAGAGATGTGCAGCTTTTCATTTCTGGTGTAAGGGCAGACCACCTTGGTAGCTACTAGAATCCATGTGTTTTCCCTTGAAGGCCTCGTGGTAGGTTACAGTTTGCTTATGTTATGCCTCAGTCTACTGGCAGAGGTGTCAGATGCTCGGGGTAGGTCTTGCAGTGAGTAATGTGTGCAGAATGAATGATTGTCCACACACGATGATATGTGCAGGGAGAGGTGTGTTCACGCTGAGGCTCCCGAGGAGCCACTCCCAGGCTGTGCTGCTTATGGGGATGAGTGCAAGGTTCAGTTCTCGAGGGACTACCAGTCCAGCATTCCCTTATTTCACCAGGTATTCACTGTTCCACTTCAACCCTGCAACATCGAGGTCTCTGCAGAGGGGAGAAAGATGTTCATGGCATGGGTGATAACTGCTGGAGGTGGGGTACCCTGTGCAGAGATTAGGGCTCCTTTTCTTTGTTTGGTTGATAAAGTCTAGGGAGCTGTATTATACAGAAAAGCAACCTTACCTTTGCTTACAAAGCACAAAAGTGAAGGGGAATTTTGTTTGATGTGAGATGGGATAGGGCAGAAATACATGTATTATGCTTTCTGATGAAACTTCTTAAACTGTGCTTCCCTTCTTGAGTTATCTCATCACAAGCAGCTGGAGCAATTTACCAGGATTCCTTACAAATAATTTTGAGTCTGAACCCCGATGGGCAACAAGAAGATAAGTTGTTGCAAGAGAAATCAGAAACTGCTCCAAAATAGCAATCTCTCACAGGCAGGAAAGAGCATATATTGCTTTATTGATCAATAGAGAGCTTTTGCCCAACTGATGTGGGGAATGAACCTTAGTGAGATAAACGGTGGACAGGATGACAAGGATTCAGTCTTCACACTTTCCTATGGATAAAAAAGGAAACACAATCCTGTGCAAGTGAAATCCCATATTTATAAAAGGACATCACACCTAGAGGTTTCATGCAGATCCACTGCAAAGGAGAGGAAATAAAGGATTTGTCTGTCTTTATTTACGTGAGCTTGGTGTTGAAACCTTTTGTCAGCTGTAGAAATTACTGCCTCATAGTTAGATTTTTTCCAGATTGCTGCATTGCATTTGTGTTCTGGGCCTTGTGTGTGTGTCGAAGGGACCCCTCATTATTGGGCAATATATCACCATCTTTTGTGCTGCTTCCTTTCAGCTTTGAGAGGAAGAGGGGAGGTGGGAGCTCTGCAGGATACTGGATAGCTGAAGGTCTCTAGTCATGCTGCTTTCAGCAGAAACAACTAAAGAAAGCCATTTAGGAAGAACTGCCTAGTCTATAGTAATTTGAAAATTTGCCACTGTACCCTCTTCCTTATAATCCTTTTTAAATGTTATATTTGAAGTAGATCACGCCCAAGACAAGGCAGTTCCTGTGGCTATTATAACTTTCTTACTATTAAAAGTGCATGTGGTACTTTCATAAGTGTAAAAATGTTAGGTAAAACCTTGGTACACCTTGGTACAATTCCTTTATTCTTGCTTTCTATTTTTAATTTATTTTTTCTTTTTTTTGTATTTGTTCATATTTTACAATTTGTAAAAGATGTAAAAAAAAAAAATTGCAGCTTTTCTGTACCACAGCTGGGGTGGGAATTGTTTGTTGAGCAGGAGTCCCAGGTGCTAAATGCTGGACTACCTTCTTCTTGTTCCAACATCTGAGGCATTTGTGTGTCTCTCCACTACTCTACTGCTGTCAGCAGCAGTTTATGGGGCTTCCAGGAAAAAGCTGATGTCAGAGTGGGGACACAACTAATTGTACCTGTGTGGGGAATCTAAGAAATTGCGTAAATGCATCCAAATGTTATGACTATGAGCCTTTGCGAAGCACAAAATAGTTACTTAATACCATGGAATGACTAGTTGGTCTTGTTTTGCCTAAAAATGTGTCAGTAATATTTCTAATGCTAAGACTTGTTCGTTTCTTAGGAAGCTGTAAAACAGATACATTTACAAGTATGAGTAATGGAAACCAGAAGATTTCTGCACAATGCAGACAATCCTTTCATGTTACATCATTCAAAGCAGTGTATTCACATGGGGATATATTCAGGCAAAACTCCACAGCCAGAAGACCAGGCTCCTCTGCTTGGCTGTGCTTTTAATGTAGGAAACTTTTGGTTAAGATTTGTGGGTATCTTTCACACAATGCTTCAAAGAGCTGAGAAGTTGAGGATAATCATTCCCACACATGAATCTACGTGGGCTAAAGTCCTACAAACGCTTCTGTGCTTACTGCAATTTGAGAATTATCGCTTACATTTCCTCTTGAAGATCCCCAACAGTGTAGACAGTTTGGCAGAGACACTTCTGAGATTACTATCCTATCAAGCCAATGAAGAGCTGTAATAGCTTAAAATTTGCAGAAATAAATATAGTACAGAAGTGTGTTAAGAACTATATTGATTTTCTGTGGATAAATTTCTTATCAGAGAAGTCAAAACATGCTTTTATAACACAAATACATTTCAAAGCTGGAGGGACCAATATGAATAGTTAGCCTTGCTCTCTTCATGTTGGAGTGAATCTCAATAATTGATAATTGAACTATAGCATGTTATGAAAAGGAGTAGTTCAGACCTTATATTATGATGTGTTGGTGGTAGAGGAAAGAAAAAAAAAATGCAGATTTCAAGGCTTTTTAACAATTGTGTACTGTTTTCAGTAAGGTGTCTTGTTCTGAAATGTCTCTTTGGATCTAACAGCGAGGTCCCAAATACCTTACAGCCAGGAACTATAGTTTTTATAAAACATGTAGCGCCATGTGAATATACAAAAATCTAGAAGCATAAAGGAATGTGAAAATATATGTAAAGCTTACAGTGAGCCACACAAACACCTAGCTGTAGGCCCAGCTTGTGCACGATGTGTAGGCAGAGGTGAACGTGACTGAAGACATAGCCCTGTGCCTGCCTCTGTCCTGACTGCTAGCAAGGTGTCTCCATCCTGACATGCACCGATCTTTGCATTCCTGTCCAACCTGAAGCCAGAGTGAATTTAATTAGGAAAATTGTATGCTAAACTGTCCCTCCTCAACGCACGCATGCTGAGAGCAATCTGTAGCTTTGCTAGGTGCTGGGCAGAGCGCACAAAGATCGTGGAAAGAATTGGATCGTTTGGAGAAAATCCTGTCTTTGTCCTATTCCCCTTTGAGAGTGAAAGGGTTAGTAGTGAGAAAATATTTTTTTGGTAGCTGTTTAGAGAGCTGGACTGACCCACCAAACCCGCAGCAGCTCAGCAGAGTGCTGGCCAGGCCAAAGTGGAGACCCCCCCGTGAAGGGAGAGCCAGGAGCCAGCCTTGCAACCAGATGCCACTGCTGGCAACGCTGCTGATGGAAAGCATCCAGACTTTTGGCACTTGGGTCTTGCATCTGCCAAGCTTTTTCCCCATAAATGGCCCCGTGTACCACTCCAGATAAGGCAGCGTGCTGGGAGGAAGGGGCCAAGGGGAATGAGCTCCGTGCAGCCGGGGAGAGGAAGCCATGACGTACCTGGAGCTGCCCTCGCTCATGGGGTTTCCTTTCCAACCCTCCTACAGTTCAGAGGTTCCTGGTTCTACACACCTTTCAGTTTAATTTTTAAAAGCATAACTGTTTGGAGAAATTAAGCACTTCAGTGATAGGATTTTGATTTGCTCACTGCTCCCCTGACATCTGGGTCCCATCATGTTTAAAAGCTGCCAGCCATCTGAGGCAGGCAGGCCTTACTTGCCAATACTGACTGAAAAGGCTGCCCATCCTCTGATAGGAACTGTGAGTTGTGCCAATCTAGTTGGCAATCAATTTTTTAGCAAATATTTTACACTTTACATTTTTTTCAGAGGTGCCGATTTTTCCAGGGAGAAAGAGTGTAGCTGAATTATTTTTTTTCCTGCGAGTTTAATCGGCATACACCTATTCCCAATTACAATGAGCAAATTCCCAGCATACAGTTCCATGCATTTAGTCATGAAAAAATGCTTCTTTGCAACAACATGAATTAGTGATTACTTGAATTTTGAGTGCTTAACACAGACTATCAAAGAAGTTTTGCATTTTCTGTGTTGGTCCAGCAAAGCAGTAGCACCACTTTGTCTTTGTCCAGCTGGGACTGACACCTGTACCAAATATTTAAAACAATAGATGCTTGCCCAGACCTTTAGGTATAAGTACTCGTGCATAGATGGTGCATATCTGACACTTCTCTTGTACTTCAATCCATTTTTACCTTATTTACTTGGTTGTGTTTCAGACTCAAGGAGCAGCTACTGTAGACTTTAAGTGACCTGTGAAGGAGTTATGCAGTCATAAATTTTCAGACCTATAAAGATAGCACAGGGCATTGTGAATTACTTCCTTTTATGCCTTCTTGGCAAAAGTTTTGTGATTAATAATATGTGAAACATTCAGTCTGGGTTTGCTGAAAACTTATTGGAAGAATCTAATTGAAGAAATGGGATGCCAAAACTTTTAACAAAGACTTTTTTTTTTTCTCCTCCATCTGTTTAATCAGGTGCTTGAGTATAGAAGGTGTTTTAACAAAAGGTTGTGCAGATGGTAGGGAAAACATTTGACTGTTTGACTAAAAATCATTTCCTCTCTCAAAGAGGGAGCACTTTCACAGATGTCAGTAGTTCAACTGCTGTAACTTCCAGGAGGTGCCACAGGGTACAAAATGCCTGGGTTCACAATGGCAAAAAATTTATAAGCAAGAAAACAGAAATGAACGCACAAGTAGCTTTAGATTTGGTAAATATATACCCAAAGGAACAATGCCTCATTTTCTAATTTGCCACGCTGTATTAACTCCAATATTGTTTTGCCACCCCTGCTATATAAGGTGGATGTTAATTGTGACTTAGAGCAGTGCAGGGAGTAAGAGCTGATTCACAGGACTCTGAGTGCTGCTGGCCAAGGGCTGTTCTCACCCGGGTGTCCTGCTGCAGTGGTACCTGCTCTGTGATGGGACCTGGGTGCTGCACAAGCAAAAAGTCTCTATCCCGAAGAGTCTGCAGTCCTGGGCAGCCTGTGTATCTTGCTCCAAACTGTAACGTCTGTCTGATTCTACTGAGTGACTCACACCGCTTTGTTTTGCCATATTCAGATGGCACCTCCTCCTCTTAGTGAAAACACGCGGGAATAGCCTGGCAGCAAAACCAAACAACAAAGGAGCATTGCTGACAGCTCTGACAGGTGCATTTTAAACTGGATTCAGTTTTGTCATCATGCATAGGAAGGAACGTTGATGGTGGAAAAATAAGTAGATTTTTAAAAAAATGTGATTTTGTAACTTTGCCCAACACGGCTTCATGAAGAGCTCCAAACACCACGATCTTCCAAGCAGGGTGATTCAAATGCAGATATGCTTGTTTTGTCATGGCGCTTAAATATTCTTTAGCCAACTTTGCAGAGAACTTGATGTGGCTGTTGGGGAAAGGTTTGCCCATTCTGCTTTGTGAGGAGCCGGATGACTCCAGAGGGGTTTCTTAGTGCTCTGAGCAGGCTTCTGTTCTGTCCCTGTAATTTTTCACCGCAAATTGCCTTGACTGGTTCAATGATTTTTGTCATTGTGCAGGTCACTAACCTTCACTCATAATCCGAAGCAGAATACTCGTGTTAGCCTTTTGCAGACTTCAGGGCATCATGTTTGTGCTTTGGAAGGAAAACAGGAACGCAAAGCCCTGTTAAAAGCAAATGCCTTAGACAGTAGTGGTTTCATTTTTCCTTTTGTCATAGCCTCTCCATACAAAGGCTTCATGGTACAGGTGATCACAAGAGAAATTTAGGAATGCTAAAAGATTAGGATTTTTTTTCTTCCTCAGAATTTGATTTCAGCAATTTAAAGATTCGTTTTGTGAAGAAAGCTTAAAGGAACTTTGAGATCACCCGATTGACTGAGACACAGATGAGCCATTGGGAGACCATCTTTAAAATATATGTGGAAAAGCACAAAGGGAAAAAGATTTAACATGTTTCATCTGATGTAATTTGGAGGGACAGGGTAAATTTACAGCAAACACTGACTGTGGAAGGGTCTGGGTATTGAATTCCTTGTGTGCTGAGAAAACATTAAAATGTTTTTGGTAGAAGCAGTATCATATTAGCCTGACAAGGATTTTACATCCCTGCCATAATCAGACATATAATTCCCAGGATCCATAAACAGTCAAGGTCTCCAAAGACCTGTTGCTGGGTCCTCAGTTTTCTGATGTTGATAGCTTTCAATTAAGAGTATAAACTAAGCAGTAGCATCAATGTGAAGCTTTAGTTGTCACTTTAGGGTGATGTTTTCAAGCAGACTCCCCTTTTCCTTGCAAGTTGCAGCCCTCCCTTTCTAGGTGTGGAAAGATAGGATGTTATATAAATATTTTTGTGCTGTTGTTGTTTCCTCCCCAAAGTGCGAATATCCTCTGAGCATGCAAACTAGTTAGCTTAAGGTAGGGACCATAGCATTTTTATTTGGAAAAAGTGCATCTAGTTCTTTGTAATATTAGCTTAATGTTTAAAGTAGTCTCTGTGTATATTTTTACATGCACAATTCACATCCGCAGACAGGCTTAACTAGCGTTTGGACTTGACTTTCTTCTTGAAAAAAAATCTGACTCTCAAATGCATTCTTTTCTTGTGAGGCTCAGGAATATTGATTTATTTTTGTTTTTATTTTTTTTTTTTAATGGCTTATGTGTCAGACCACCCTTCAGTTCTAGTGCTGAAATGATGTGACAGTCTGTGGATGGCTGCAGAACAAGTGATGTCTTGGTAACAACCCAACACAGATTTCAGGCGCAGCACTTCTGCCTCCCGTGCCAGGCTCTGAGGCTAAAAGTCTGTGTCTGTCCCAGCATCTCATCTGCTTTCTCACTTGGGCTCAAAAGAAAAAAAAAGGTCAAGCCTTGACTTTACAGGTCAGTGCAATGTGTGACAACAAACTAAAGGCCGATGGAGGAAGTGTCAGAAGAAAATACTCTCTAAGTTTGTGTGTTCTGGTCAAAACCCAGACAGGACCAGATTCTAGGCTTGTCCTCTTTGCTACCAGTACTGGGTCTCCTTGGTCTCCACACTGGGAGGTGCTGGGTGTGTTTTGCTCCAAGTGCATCAGCAGAGTCAACTCCCAGCAACTTGCCCAACCAACCATTGCCTGAAAACCTCCACCCCAGCACCGCGACATCCCGTTTGAGAAGGGGCTGCAGAGCAGGTATTTGGAAAGAAAGATAACTTTGTTTTAGAACAGAGTATGACATTTGAAGACATAAGCATCAGTTTCACAGCTTGCTTTGTAAAAGCTATGTGTCATTGTTTTACATTTATTTTCATTTGCTTAAAATTCTCCTACCCAGAGCTCCGGACGCATACACACTCATGTACCTCTTTAAAAAATTACACATTTTATGTCAATATAAAGAATTCTCATTTGTGTATTTTTAAATTCTGACAAAAATAAGACAGCTTAAAACTGAACAGAGACAAATACTTCATCTGAGCCCAAACACAACTGCATACTCTGATTACACCTTTCGTTCTGCTTGCGATAGCTCAGTAAAATGATGCACAGCTTGGCTCAATACGTGCTGAAGGTCCCAAAGCAAGCCTGGCCATGCTGAAATTCCCATGTGGGAGTTTTGCTTCTTAGGACATTTGTGTGACAAACTCTTGTCTGTGATGCTTTAAACTGAGGAAGATCTTTACAAACAGACAAAAACCACTAAAGGAACAAACCCAAAATTTAAAGTGGTTTATGCAAAGGCGTATCACAAAAAAAGGCAAATCTGAAAAAGGATACAATGTTTCTGATATTTCTATGGGAAGTAACTCAGAAGCCTTAGTATTTCCTTCAAACTTTACATGGGTTTATCATCTGATTAGCATGGAAATGAACAGAGAAAAGCGTCAAGATCAAGTGTAGTCTGAGATGTAAGGAAATGGCTAAGGTGGTAGAGCATTGCTGTGTTTCTCTAGCTTGAATATTATACCTCCCCCCAAAAAGAAAGGAGAGGGAAGCAAGTGTGAAAAGCACCGTGTGATGGTTGTCCTGTAAAGCAACTTGATGGAGACTTTTCTGAGCTGTTTGCTGTTATCCTGCCTTGGGAGCAGAGAATAAGCACATCTGGAATTTAGCATCAAGCACTGAAGGACTAGTTCCCATACTCTGGTACAGCTGTGCAGGTTGTTGCTCTGTTTTATGTTTTGTTTTGTTTTTTTTAATACAAGAGGTTAATGCTTGAACAGAATGAGTTTAGTGGGAAAATGAGAATTATAAGAGTATTTTCCCTACAATATATGAATAACTTGAGGAAGAAAAAGGAAATTTGCTTCATGCATCAAGACAGACGGGACGCCGGGGAAGGGAAGGATACTGGGGGTTTTGCTGGTCGTGTTATTGTTGAACCAGTTTCAATCACACTGTGACCAGATACCAGAACCCTGCATTGTCTCAACTTCCCAGGAGTTAATTCATATTTTGATGGAGTTCAAGGAGGACTTGTAGGACTAGCAAAGCAGCTCTTTATTAAGCTTATGAAAACTAACACTTGTGATGTATTTTGTAACATCCGTACGTTGGATCCAAATCTCAGATATCTCATTAATTATAAATTCTTGCAATGAAGGCAGGCTGCAGTGACCTACTACAGACAGCACAGGGGCAAGATGTTTCAGGAATTATTTAGCCACAGATGAAGCTTTGGGAAAGGGATTGAATGCATAACCATTTTTTTTTTCTTGGTAAAGTGTCTAAATATTGACACTTGAAGGGAATCAAAACTTTGCATGAATTAATATAGATTTGGCAGATAAATTATCCTCTAAAATAAGGAGTTAGTGAATACTGAGGTGTTTTCTTTTTTAAATTAAAGCTTTTGATTTTCTTTTAGCATTACAATTGTCTTTGTTAAATAATTGGCATAAATCAGAGAAATATTTCCTTTTGAGTAAAAAAGAATGTTTCTGTTTGAATCAATTACACAAGCATGTGTGTGTACAATTTTTTTCTTTCACCCACCAAAAATTGCAATAATTAGCGAGCCTTTTCAAGCGGCTGTTGATTCATATGTAACAGAAGGTCTTAAAAGAAAAGTAGCAACATTTTGACTTTTTACATATGTTTATTCTTGCTGTTTAGAACCTACTAACAGAGGCGGATAATAATTTTCTGGAAAAGGGAAATTGTTTATGGAGAAAATAATTCTTTTTCCCTTCTCTAAATGAACCATCCATTTGGCAGAAAGGCATCTTAGGCAAACATGCAGCTTTTCTTCTAGCTCGTTTTTGTTTGTTCTGTTGCCCTAAATATCTACAGAATGAGTAAACTGTAGGATTTTTTTATTGTGCAAATTACATGTGAGTACATAATTACCTGTTACAGTAATTAATTCGTTTCTACACAGAGGTAGCAACTATATGCAAATAAAGCACACAAATACCTGAATATTTTGGTATTTGTGTTTCATGTGCATGAAAATATGTATCACAATTTCTATGTAAAGGTAACTGATGATCATCTCATTTCTAGTGAAATACAAACAAGTTCTGAATGGCGTATCTCAGGATCTAAATTCAATTAGACTTGTGTAATGATCTGTCAAGAGGGTATTACGTTGCAAGGTTTTATAGATATCAAAACCTTTGTATCTTGTATCAAATGCTTCAACAAAATAGTTGTGAATTAGGAGTATTAAATTAAAGAAAGTCTGCCTCGGCATCGTGAGATTTTCTTTCAAGGATGCTCCCACAGATATTACAAAAGAACAACAGAGTATTTAGCATCCTACCAACGACTCCTTCCCCACGTAGGGATTAGACAAAGCCAGACTTAAAATTCACCCTTGGCAAGAGTCTGTGCTTGAATAGGGTTTTCTCTAATCTGGGTTATTTAAGTTGTCAGTAATGGAAGTGTGCCTCTTGCTGTATTTTTAGAACAGTCTCCCTAAAACCTCTCAGCTCTCACACCCCAGACAGTGAAGAATGTCACAGTGTTTCTGAAGCTCTGCAAGTTTTGATGTGTTTTATGCCATTTGACACAGATTAAATAAAATGGAGACCTCAGCCCTAACTGGTGTCTTTGGAAGTGGTAGGTGCTTAGGATTATTCCCTTTTCCCTAAAAATGCTGACTTCTCCCCAGAATGAAAGCATGGCACCAATATGGAGGGATTGTGCATGTCTAATTCAGTTTTGATTGTTTATCTTTTAAACACCGTTAACCACAAATTAGCTGGCACTTCTGTGGCCATAAATTAATAGTTACCATTAGTGAGCGGTCAATTACAGGATGATTACTTTTCCCTTCCACCTTGTGTGCTTGGCTATTCACATCTGTGGTGTTTTCCTTTGGCCACAAGGCAGAGCAGATGCAGCCAGTGCTGATCCCAGGCAGGACTGAGTCCGACCAGCCCTCCCAGCCCTGCCCAGGGACTGGTGTGTGTGGCCTCACTTCTCCACACTTGTTGATGCTTTGGACCTCAACAGCCAGGTCCTTCTGATTGAAATATTTAGAGGAGCATTTGAGGGAGCTGGGGGGTTCAGCCTGGAGAACAGGAGGCTGAGTGGAGACCTTATCGCTGTCTACAACTGCCTGAAAGGAGGTTGGAGCATGGAGGGTGTTGGTCTCCCAAGCAGCGAGTGATAGGACAAGAGGAAATGGCCTCAAGTTGTGCCAGGGAGGTTTAGATTGGATATTAGGAAATAATTCTTCATGGAAAGGGTTGTTGGGCATTGGAACAGGCTGCCCAGGGCAGTGGTGGAGTCACCATCCCTGGTGGTGTTTAAAAGGCGTTTAGACGAGACCCTTAGGGATGTGATTTAGTACTAGTTAGGTTATGGTTGGACTCGCTGATCCTGAGGGTCTCTTCCAACTGAAATGATTCTATAATTTGTGCTTTCTGTGGCTTCACTCTTGCAACTGCTGTGTTGCTCACCCTGTCTGTGTTTCCTTGTAGGTTTGTCTGTAGTTGTCTCTGAAAGTCACTCACTCTGTGGTAAAGGCATTACTCATCTCTATTTGGATCTCTGTGGATGACAGACTTTGACAAAACTATCCAATTCCTGCATGGCAGATCTTCCATAAGGCCTCTCATGCCTAGCCATGTCTTATTCAGGCTCTCAGCTTGTTTTATTGCAAATCCCCTTGAGTAAAGAAACTGTGGCTGCATTCAGAAGCCTGTGGCTCTAACTATTGGCCCCAACAAGCGGCTCTGACCGTAGCATCCATAGGTTCCCCCCAGTACTTCCCTGTGCCACATCTCTTACAACCTGTCTCTACCTTACATTCACTGTCACTGTGTATCAATTCTTGTCTTGCATTATATGTGTTTTAGAGGTAAGAGTTTGTTTCTTTACCCCTGTGTTTATAAATCACCTAGTCCAGTGAAGTGTAGATAAACTGTTAGTCTTATATGCTCTCTAGAAGTACAAATAATAATATAGAGAAATAAATTCATTCTGGATTTGCAAATTAAGGATTTCCTCTTCATATATAACACATGAAATATATCAGCACAAAATTAATGTGTAGTTATAGAGAATATTTCTGTTATGAAGTATCCTAGACAGGAACAGGAAATATTAGTTTATTCCTCTAAATCAAAGTTATTCCAGTTCTTTAATCCCTCCTTATTGATTTCCTAAATTAAATATATGAAAGCTATAGGGGGAAAAAAAGAACAATGGCATTTTATTATTTTAGTTTATTTTTTTTTTTTAAAGGTCTGGTATTGAACATGTAAAAAATACATTCATTTAGATGAAAAGCTAGATAATAGGCAGATTTTTTTTTAGATAAAATAAGTTCTGTGCTTTCAGTCATTCATTTCAGTAGATCAGGTATTTCCAGGTAGCTGAATTATGGTAAACTGGCCAAACACATCATGGGAATTTAAGGGAATGATGCAGAACTGGGGGCAATGCAGGTGAAGGAGGAATTTCTTGCAGGCTCCCAGTTTCACTCCCCAGTGCAAACTGGTCCAACGAGAGGAATGGATGCTTTTAAAACACTCTGTTTCTGGGAGAACTAGTCCCCTCAAGCACCTGCTCTTAGCAGTGCCTTTGAAGAATGCTTTGCAATCTTTGAGCACAATCTTTTTCCTCTTCAAACTGCAGATTGGACTGAGGAACGAGATTGGTCGTTTGGTGGCAGTCATTAAAAGAAATGATTTATAAACACAAACTGTAACTAAATTTTGAAGGGAGCTGGATCTGCAGACATCAATGGCATGATTAGAAACACTACGGGGAGCACATGCATAAAGCTGCTTTTAATTCTCAGCTTTTCAAGCGTTTAATAGCTTGACAGCAACATTTTAATAACAGCCGACTAGGCCCAGTTTTGGCATGCACCGCATACGGAAACAGCTCCTGGAGCCTGGCCATGGCACAGCGAATTCCGTTTCTGCAGGCAAGAGCTCATGCGGCCATAGAGCGCCCAGATACAGAGCATTTGAATTCCGGACGCTTTTCCATCACTCGGTGCTTGGGAACGTTACATGTTCTACGTACCGATGCGTTACTCACCGCCCCTCGGTGGGGGGTTGCACTGAATTAGTTTTTCGATGCACGTTTTCTTTCTAAAGTGACTTGACTTGAGTAGTGCTGAAGAAAGGTGGCTTTTAGCAACGGAGCTTCGCTTCTGGAATTTTGTGGCTTGCTCTGAGCCTCCATCAGTGAGAAGGCAGAATGGGTACATGTCTGGAGACCCTTTGAATAGGACGCCTGAATACCAGAGCCCCTGTCAATAGTTAAAAAAAAAAGTTAGCCTTCTGAACCTTGGTTTTAAACTTTAGAAGGGAAAATGCTTGCTTTTTTTTTTTTTTTTAAAAAAAGACATTTTAAACTCAATTGAGTTTCAAAGGACTCAAAAAACTGTGTTTCTTGATAACATTATATCTTTGATTCTCTCTTCATCTTTTAAAGTCTCTTATACCTATAAGATAAAAATGCTACTATGATTATGGTTATGCAAGGTGGATGCTGATTGCTACAGGAACAGTATGTACCAATAAATAGTTTATTCAAGGAAATTGAAAATTGGGGATATTTAGACTATTAAAATTGAACTGCTACTTAAGACCTTGTATACAATAAGACTTCAGTCTTGCATCGACGTCAAGATAAGTTTAGACCAAAACAATTATCTTTCTAATTCTTTGCTACTTATTTGGTTGGTGGATTATCTTTGCTTTCCTCTTTGTGGAATGTTGGTTTTTTTTAAAACAAAACAAAACAAATAAACAAGGTGGAAACTGCATTTTAAAAATGTATTTCTATTGGAAAAGACTTTCAGGGCATTTTAGCTTTTATGAATTCAAAATCTCTATCAAATTTGATCTTTCTATATCCTTTTCCACAAGGTGGAAAAAGACACTATTTGCTAATAAACAGCTGCCAAAACACTGTAGTGGGAATTAGATTCACAAGATATTTCTCAGTCTGGTGTGTTTTTTACTTTTTAATACAACAGAAATAAACTGCTTCAATTCACCATGTTTGTATGTTAATGTAGCAGAAATTTCATACCACTCACCAAATTTATCCACTGACCTTGTTAAATATGTGTGGGCTTTTGCAGGCAAGCGTCCTAAATACAGAAGCCAATTGCAAATGTTATTTGACCAAATGGTCTTACATTGGCTGGGAAATTCTGCTAACGCAAAAATACTGGAAAACAAATTAATTTACCTGTCATTTGAGCATATTAGCTCCTAATGTGAAGCAATACAGGCAAGCAGAGATATCCAAAGACACAGGCATTAAGCAATTCAAGGTTGGTTCAAGCTATAGCATGGCAGTAATTGTGTACTTTAATTTTATGTCGAGGCTTCTCATCCTTTTGGCCGGTTTCCTCCCCTGCCCGAGCTCTGGTCGTGGCTCATCTGTTTCCCAGGGCTGTTCTGGCTCAGGGCTGGTGCAGCTGCCCCAGGTGCTGCCAGCTCCGGTTCCCAGGGACCCGCTGTGGCGTTTCCTCACCAGGTTAAACATCTTTTAATTAAAAAAGAAAAGAATCAGGAAGAGCAACTGGGGACAAAGAACAACACCAGCCCATGTTGTGTCTCAAAGCAAGTAAAACAAATTGTTTTATAAACTTTAAATATTACGGACACGGTGAATAATTGCACAATAAAATGGCTGTGGAGAATGGGAGATTCCTTCAACTGGGTTATGAGTTTTCTGAGCTGAATATTTTTATTCCCCCTCTTGGTTCCTGTGTTACTGAGCAGCAGGGGCAGGGACCCTCTAGGTCCCTGTGCAAGCAATCAACCATCATCTTTTCACTATCAACACATTTCAAAGCTGCAGTCATTTATGCACGTGCTTATTTTTAAGCATATGAATACTCTCATTGCTATCAAATACAAATCTCCTTTGAATGTGCCTGACTGGGCTTGGATATCTATTAGAAATCAGAAAAAAAATGGTATCTAACCCTAGCTTTTTGTCGTGGCATTTTAACCAAAGTAAGCCATAGAATATAAAATGTATTGAAGCCCAAGTCAACTGAGTTAAAGCTTTTTGAAACTCTGGCTTCAAAGCCCACGTAGAAGAGGCAACATCTTTTAGTCAGGTGATGTTCTTGCTGATAAGCTACATGCTTACTCCTAACATCAATGCCACTTTCAAAATCATTTATAAATTCGTTTCCTCTGCTCCATGGGCAGGACACCCACCAGACTGGGGTTGTTCTGGTCCCAAAAGGGGCAGCTGGAAATGCAGAAGACCAAAGGGCAGCAGTTCTTGTACCTTCTGAGCAGGTTCTTCAGGGTGGTGACCATGCTGGACCCATCACATCAGGGCCTTGAACTGCTGCCTGGTGCTTGGTTGTGCTCGTCCCCTGGCAGGTGACAACACTGAGTGGAAACTGCACAAAAGCATTCAAAGTGTGCAAAAATATTACTCTTAGAATTTTTAGATTCCTAGCAGATAAAGGAAAATTACCATATTCTCAACTACCCCTTGCCTTGGCAATAGCATATTTTAAAATATGGCTGGGTTAAAAAAAATATTTCAACCCTTCTATTTGGATTTCTCCCAGAATTAAATGCATTAAGTTGCTACACTGATGATTGTAATGCTTAGATTAGAGATCTGCATAACTGGTTTTGAGATTAAAACATATATAAAAGCATGTTTTAGAGGTTTTATAGGTTTTGTTCCTTTTAAGGTAGTAAACCCCCACATTTCAGTGTAAAGATGTTTACTGTAGAAAAAACAGCACCGAAATAAACAGGTAAGATTTGAATAAAAGTGATCACTCAACAGCATCTCTATGATCCACAGACCTTAATCCATCTTACTAGCAAGTCTTTCCTGATTTCGGTGGCATTGTTTGTTTTACTTCCCTAAAAAATGCACATGATGGCAAGAGGTATGTTGATAATAATGTGCTGTGAATAGCATGAAGGCATTCTGTGCACAGCGTATCATATCATCCATCATTAAGTTTTTCTTCTCCCTCTCTTGCTAATGGCAGTGAATCAAATATTTAAATGCATTTGTTAGTCTTACGTGCAACTATAAGAGTACGTTGAGCAGAAAAGAAACAGATTGTGTAGGACAAAATTAGCCCGTAAAGTGCATTTTAAACTGGAGATTTAGTAATGGACACAGAGCAAATGAACTCAGAAAATTTACATTAGAATTTGCACTTAAAATGCTCCCTAATTGGCACCTCTTGGGATATGTTTTGAACTCACCCAACACGATTTTTTTCTTTTTACTGAAAACAGTCAGTTTGGGCTGACAGCACCTGGGTCATAGTGAATGAGAGATGATGATGTATTTGGCAGCTTTTCTAGTTGAGCACTGACAAGTCTTGTTCTCTAAAGAAAAAAATCAAAACATATCAATCCACATGCTCACTGTACTGAGGAACTTCGTTGTCATATCCTTCAAATTGTTTTAATGTTTCAGCACTGCAGAAGTGAATGCATAACAGAAGCAGACAACTATATGCAGTTTCACTTTGTTGAAAACAACTACATAAGGAAAGCAGAACATAACTAGCAGAGTCCTGATAAGGTCATGTCAAACAAATTAATAGGAAAAGGAAAAGAAAAGCTTAAAAATCATTCTTTCAAGATGATAGTCCTGCTGGATGGAAAACTAGTTGGGCCAACCATCTAGTCCTCCTCTTGACTTGCTGCCTTTTGTGTCCCAAGGATGCTATGCTGTCTGGGTCTTTGGAGTTTATTTACTAACTCTTTTCTAGGGTGTCTGTGTGTGTGTGCTGACCTGATCCGCCATCCAGACCTCATGAGAACTCTTAACTGACTCCTATCCAAAAAGCCACCTCCTGCCCCCTCTTCCAGATGGGAGAAAGACAAGACAAGCAAGACGTCATATTGGCTCAAATTTATTTTTGAGCGCAGAATGCCCAGGTTTCCAGAGTGAGTCCTACACGTGTGTCGCTTCCAGCGCCTTCACACAGGCTTTGGCAGCTGGAAACTCGCCTTGTTCTTGGCTGGATTTGCTGAGACATCAGACAACCCGGGGCTGATTTTTTGATGGTAGTTTTTGCATCCCAGTGTTGTATCGCTGCTTTAGTTACTGTTCGTCACCGTAGCCTCAGGTGAACTCTGTATGATGCTGCCACAGGGTGACCCAAGCCTGCAGGTAGAAGAATGAGGATGAACAGGAGGGAATTTCTCTCTGAGGAGAAAAGTTGATTCCAGCCTTAGTCTGGAGATAAATGCTGGGAATATGTAAAGACTTTTTAACCTCTTTTAGGGTAGGGCAGGGTCACTTGTGCTCCACCAGCAGAATGGGGCATGTACTGAAAGGTGGTTTCCAACCTCACCTACATGCAACAGACCTGGGCAGTTCCTTGAGCTTCAGGCTTCTGGTTAGATCACCCAGTAACTATACAGGAATTCTGCATTTTCCTTGCAATAGAACTTTACAGTTATATTTACAAATACTTAAATTCTCTGTTAGAGTGAAGAAAAATAGTTTTGAATGCAAATATAGCATGGTTCTTATTGTTTCAAACACAGGGTCAAATCTGTAAGTTATTGATGAATGTGGTTGAACCTTATAGAAGGACTTAATTAAATAAAGAATAGGATTTTGTTTTTCCTGACTTTCACCACTGTTTGTTGAGATGAAATTGAGATTCAAGGAGAAAAAGAGGACAGATGAATGAATGAAAACATACCCTGGCATAAAAAGTTGCAACAATAATATCTGTGACCTTGAATCCTTTCATCTGCTTCTATCTGTGAAATTGCCCAAGGATTACTCAGAAGTATTAATATATGAGCATTTTTAGCAATCAGATTTTTTTTCTGCATTGAAAATAATCCAGTCAATAGGTTTGTGTTTAAATATAGCTTGTTTACTTCCCTGTAACCTGTTGCTTAGTTCTACTGACTAAATGTCCCGAGGCACAGTCTTCTCATCCTTTTGTCAGTGGAATCTACTTAATTATTCACCTTAGAGCAAAGACGTTACAATTATAGCCTTCCCTTTGTGTAAGTAACCAAGTATCTCTTTGACTGTTATGTTAACTGTTTTAGAATTAAAGTATCTGGGTATAAATCTGGCCCTTTTATTCATCTGAACTCAAACTCGGGGTTATGTTGCTTAGCTGAGAAGTTGGGTTTTAATCTGATAACTGCGATTTTACAGATCACATAAATTGTAACTAAAATTCTGATTTATGAAGCATCTACACATTCGAGTGTGGGGTTTTGTGTGTGTTTTTTTTTTGTTGTTCCCCCTCCCCCCAAAATGATTTTTGTGGGCTTGTGATCTGGTGCTCTCTTTTTCTTCCATAACAATTTACAATTATCTTCCTTTTATCCTCAACAATATGTGAAAAGAGGTGCCACTTTTAGCAATTCCTGATCCTGAAACCCTCCTGCAAGTGTTCCTGTGTTTCCTAGTCCTCTCCCTTCCAGCAAAGAAGGAACCTGTAGTATGTTCCCTGTTGTTTGCAGCAGCTGTTACAAACATTTCCCATCGTATATCCCTGTTTGCTCAAGGTGGGAGGGGGCACTGCAGAGATCTATAATCAATCCTGGTTGAGTAAATCAGCGTTAAAATTATTACTGTGTTTCTGCTGGTCTGCACTTTTGGCAGTCCGTGTTTGTTTTATGTGCGTGAAACAACGTTTTGGAGGCTTTTCTATATAAAGATGTACGAGTGTGATAAAGCACCTCAAGTTGGAAGCTCTCAAAGCGAGTGTTGTCTAAGCGGCTGCAGATTTTAAATGCCTCATTTTCAAATGTTAATTGGGACGAGTTTTTGGGCACTGCAAACTACGGTTTGGGACCTGCAGGAAACGAGGACTCAGCACCTTGGGAGGACTGGATCAAACAGCGCTGGCCCATTGAAATCATTCTCTGTGCTCATGACATCATGCCATGCTTTTCAATCTCAAGGTTGTTTTTTGTATTTAGTATAAAGGTCATGTTAGGATTAAAAACAATGAACAGCTCACAGCGTGTCTAGTGACCCTGTAAGAGAAATGGTAATGCATTTCACACTAAAATATATGTGTGCTAAGCACAGTGCTGTGTCCAAGAAGTGGAATTTTCTAATTACGTAGTCATTTTGAGAAGGAATGTGCTTGTTAGCAGCAGACCAGGTGTGCACTTGGGAGTTTGAAATGCTGTGTAATTACACACCTTGCATAATACAAAGTTTACAATAGCCATACAATTGATGCAGCAAGATGTAAATACAAGAAGTTAAAGTGTCTAAAGGGACACCTGTAATTTAGCCTACAGCTATTACAATTATGTTAGAAACACTGTCTTCTGTTAAGATTTATTACTGTGTTAAAGTTGCTACTATTCTGAAACAACAACAAAAAAAAGAGAAATACTTCAGAAAATTACTTGAATAATGTATTTTCAATGACAAATGAAAATTACTTGCATAATCTTTCTGTAGAGAAGTCACAGTAAAATCACATTTATTCAAATGTTCCCCAGCTCAGTAATTATACAGTAGCTGCTGTAAATTGGTTTTATATTTTTACATCTGTGAGGACTTGCGTAGTGTGTGCCTGTCAAAAAAATCACCAAAACTTCACCACATTGCAATAAATGAAAACCATCAAAGCAAATTTAAAGAGAGAGAGAGGAAGGGGAAAAGAAAAAGATTTCTACCATACTGCCTGCATGATCTAATGTGGTTTCCAAAGTGCTTTGCTTGCAGCGTGTAGAGATTTATGTTGAAAGAGATCAGCAAGAAGATTTCTCCAGTATTACTGAAAAATGCTTCTCGTGAGGTTGGTGTTCAGAGCAGCGCTGCCCAGAGACCCCTTGAAGCAGGGACAGGGGCAGCGCCTGCCTTGTTTTGCAGCCATCCCTGTCACAAGGCGACTGTGTGTGATATCAGAGGGGACGAGACTTCTTGGTCCTGGTGTCACCCCAGCCTGATCCCTGTGCGCGCAGTTCCCTTCTCCGTGGTGTCGCCAGTCCCATCCAGGGCACAAGGGCTGCAGGAGCCCCTCCAAACCCAACGCAGTGCAAGTTCTTTGCTCTTTCCCTGCAGCTTAGGATCACCCTTTGCAAAGCCACCCTCAGGACAGCTGCAGCTCCTGGACCCGGGAGCTCTGTGGCTGCCCTGCACTCAGGGGACCCGTGCAACCTGGGGACAGAGCAAGGCAGTGTCTCGGTGACTCGGAGCCAGGAGTCGATGTGGGCAGAGCAGAGGGATGTGCTGGGGCCTGTGTGGGCTCTCCCAGCTGGCGTGTCCCCGCTGAGCTGGGCACAGGAGGGGCCGTGCTGGGAAAGCAGAGGGGCTGGGAGTGCCCGGCCACGTCCTGCTCTGCTGCAGCCTTGCCCAGGCAGGTCACCTGCTGCTCTGGGCCGCTCCACACCTAGAAATTGCAGGTACGTGCGTGCAGGTGTGTAATACATATACATGAGGACTGTTTGCATGAGCAACCACCATCCTGGGAGAGGCTCTCAGGTCAGCCATACTCTACACTGCATGGGTAACTTTTGTGCTCTGTGGTTTCATAGCTAAAGGCTTGTGCAGGTCTTAGCTCTGCATCAAGGACCTTGCTGTTTAAGCTGCCTTATTTTTCTGTTGCTGCTCTTGTGGTCCTTTTCTCTCTCATCACACCCAATTCACTGTAATGCTTTGTTCATTTTGATTTTCTTACTGTTTAGGATATTCAGTCCATGCTCATCTGCCTTCAGTCATGAAATTGGACATGCTAATTATACTAAAGGGAAAAAAGAGTCAATTTGTCTGATGGAGGTGGAAGTTTATTGCTCAGTTTTCCTGATTTATTTGCTGCTGCTCTGTGAATAATAGAACAAGCCTTCAGGACAGGAACTTAGACCAAGCAACGCTCACAGCATTATTTCCTTCCCTCACTGTTTAAACCACCCACTCGCTTTCCACGCCCCGAGGTAGGAAAAGGAGCGTGCTGCTGGTGACCAACGTTCTTCACGCTGCCATCGCAAACACACAATTACCGGTGACAATAAAAAGTGCTCATGAAGAAGAAGGTGCATGCCAGAGGGGTGAAGTAATACAAATAAAGGATCTGTATCTTACTGGCAGAGCTGATGCGTAACAGGTGGTTTGTGGAAAAGAAAAAGCCTGTGTCCTCGTATAGCACCCTCTTGCTGAAACCCAGCATAGAGAGGAGAAGGCAGCCAGCACCAGCTGTCTTCTGTTTGCAGAGATACAGCCGAGATCTATATGAGTGACCAGCATCTATTGCTAAACCGTTCACTTCCCCCAGGCTTTGGTGGCTGATTTAGCAACGGCAGCAGGAAACACAGGGCGATGCCCAACAGATTTGGGAAATCCAGGTGCCCTGAGCTGCCCCTTAGGGGCATTTCCAGTATCCAGGAGCTGAAGCTGCTGTGAGCAGGAGACGGGAACTTGGCTGCACCATTTGACGATGATCCATATCCACCAAAGTGGAAAAATGATTAACAAAGGGTTCTTTTTACTCATAATTTAAAAGGAAGTGTAAAATGTGGTGTGACAAGTTTAGTAAAATAAAGGCACAGGAAAGAGCCATTCAGTGTTCTCATGCATCCTATGAAGAGGAGCAGCTCTCCTTGGCTCTGACTACTGCCTTGTAAATTTAGAAAAAAAGAAGCAATTTTACAAGCAAGTGATTCTTTCGATCTTCCTTTGCTCGATTATGATAATAATCAATTAACTTATGTTTCCTATCTTCATATTTGAACACAGTTTTGAATTGAGTGTGACCCACACACAGGAGAATAGCTTTCAAGAAAGAGCAAAAGACTTGTTGGGAAAGGTGAAAGGAGAAAAATATTAAATAGAAAAGGTAACTTTGTAGTGGAAATATGGGAACCTGTATGAGAAGGGAGGCGATAGGAAGGTTGGATGGTAGTGACTTGCAGAGGATTTGCACCACTCATTGCAGCTGCTCCGTGCTCTTTTGACCTGTACTGAACACGGCTCAACTGTCATCAGTAGTTTGGATCCATTTTACAAAGCTATGATTAAAAATTTAAACTGAAAAATTAGCACCGTGTGGCAATTGCTTCAGTTGTACTGGAGAGGTAGCACTAGTGATGTGTAAAATAGCAGCTGAAATGCTTCCCCCAACCAGCTGAACCCATGTTAAAATTGTGGCTGCTGTTGATGGGAACTTCTTTGTCTGCAGGAAGGGGTTTCATTGTGTCCCGGTGTGGAGAAGAGCAAAAAGCTCACAAGTATTACTGTATTTCCGAAGAATGTTCTTTACTGTGTAAACTAAAGGGCTTAGTCTGTTAAATTTTCCAAAAGGAGAGGTGACCTGGTTACGATGTATAAATGCCTCCGGGGCCAGGTATGAAATAATGTGTTCCTAATCTAGTGAAGAAAGACATAGGAAGAACCAAAGACTGGAAGGGAAGCCAGTTAAGTTCACCTTAGAGGTAAAGCATTGAGTAACAGGGCATTTACCCTGGAGGAGAAAAAAAAAAATACTCAGTGAAATAACAGTTTCTCATCTTGGTTGAATGTCATTCTAAAAGAAGCATTTTATTCAAGCACAGAGGACTGGATTTAAGCTAGGCTACAAGAGATAAGGGGATTATCTTAAAATTTGGGGTGGCCTGATGGCCCAGTGTAGATATCTGTGGCTTCCCTGGATTGGTTATGGTCTTAAATAAATTAGAGACATGTCAAACTGGAATAGCAGACCTCTGACTCTCTTCCTTTGCCCACTCTGACTCATACAATCTCGGTAAAGACATCTGTATTTGGAGGGTGGGAAGGGAGTCCTGGGCCTTTAGTTTGCCAAACATGTCACACCAGATTTTACACGTTGCTGTATATGATAAAAAAATCTAAATCTAGCAGTTGTGGCCGGATTCCAGTCCCTTTACATCATTTAGGTGGATAACGTATTCCGCTGTGTTTTTCTTTCTTCTCAGCTGTACTTTCTCTTTGAAGCCTCCAGCTACTGGTTTGGGGAGGTAAATTACAGTCTGTCTTGGTCCTGAATTGTGCCTCGTGTTTCAGTTTTTGGAAATCACGTAATTGATTCATTGCAGGACTGCTTGCGTTCATCTGATTAAATAGCTGGAACCCCTTTCCACAGAAGCTGCTGTTTGAAAATTGTTATGATACTTAAGAACGATCTCTTAATATTTCCTTTCCTGGTGTTACAGGAGAAACAATGTTTTCTCCATGTCACTAAGTGTGAAAAAGGTAGTTGCTCTGTTTTCAACACACGCTTGTTGGCTTAGCGATGCTTCTTCGATGCAGTGGGATAATAGATATCTGTCTATATTGGAGACATACGCTGGTGATAATGTCCCTGGTCCTGGTCATAAGAGGGCTGTGGTGAAGACGCTTTGTCAGATGCTCCAGGGTTGATGGTATAATAATTGCTGGAGTGGGTCAGCTGTGTGCTGGGTCCAGGCAGAGCAGCTCTGTGGTGCCAGCACTGGTGAAGCAAAACCAAAACGTTGTTCTTCCTTAGAGGAGGTTTTTTTGGCTGTGTTTTCTTTGTTTCATTGTATAAAAAAGAAAATCCCACCTTAGGTTTGAAGCATCTTAAATGTTGCAAAGATCAGTGAAATTATAGAGGGGAAAAAATGAAGCTCTGAGAAATGATGGGGAATTTCAGTCTCCTGAACTGTGCTGATTTTTATATGCATTTAGCCCTTATTCACTGTCACTGTCTAGCTGCTGTTTTTGAAAATGTGGCAAAGATTTTCACTCATCAGGTAATGCTGAGGTACCCTCCAAAAATTGAGAAGTTGAAAGTTGATCTTTCTGATATTTTAAAGGAGAAAAATGAAGGAATGTTCTCCCCTGTTCAGAACTGAGCTGGAAGGGTAAAACCCTCTCAGGGTTTCTTTTAAATTAAGGTGTCTTTTACAGGTCACCCTCAGATAAGCACTGGGAACTGCAGTGTCTTTCTCATTTGCTCAGTGTGAAAGTCTCTGATTAACGTTAATTAATGCCTGTTTGTGATGGACACCTGCAAACTGAGGTCTGAATTTTGCAGACTGCATTATTGTGTGTGTATTTCTAAGGAGCTGCTCTGGACACATCTAGGCAACTCATGCATTTTTTTTTTTTTCTTACACATATTTAGATTCTTCTATCCTAAACATAAACATATTTAGAAGAAATAAAAATGCAAATGAATAATAACTGGTTTGTGTTTGGTTAGCAAACAGAGCAGGAAGTGTGGATGTGCAAATGCCCAGCTGGCTCAAGGGTTAAACCTCCTCCCTTTAATTTTTGCAATGGGTTCTCAACATCCAGTATAAACAAAACTCAGCAAATTATTCCTTGTGCTGTGCTCAGTTGTCCAATCATCTACTCCTTTATTCGTTATTATAGTGCTTTCAAAGTAATTTAGGCAACTGGGAAAGTGCCATGTGAGATGCAGAGGAAGTCTTAACCACTGGGAATTAACGTAAAATTTAAAGCTCTATAGTATACAAATCACATAACCAGGAAGTTATTATTTTAATCAATTCAATAAAGTGGGAAAGATCTGAAGAAAAAAAAAAAAGAATGTAAAAGTTATAAGTGTATACAAGATACAGGAAAAAAAAAACCATTATTGGCAATGAAACAAAAATAATCAATTACGTGTTTAATCTGTGATGGAATTTGGTGCGTTTAAAGAACCTGTGTAGAAATAGTCTTGATGATTGATCATATCATGATAGCTCTTCCACATGTGAAAGGAGATGGATACCCCATTGAAGAAGCTATAAATTAAATATTGTCTCTGCTGTAAAGAGTTTAGGGTTGAAATTCTATGTCAGGTTTTCAGAAGAAAACTTGTTACAGATGAGAACAAACTACTAAAATGTCTCTGTAGAAATAGATTTAATGTTCTCTAGTTATTAAGTAAAAAGTTTAAGATAAAACGTACATAATTATTATGGCCTTTCAATAGTAAAATGAGTAGGTTAACAGCTGGTGTTAATAATTTCAAAGGGAAAAAGGAAAGATACGTGTTGGACTGGGTCAGGTTTTAGTATGAACGTTCCCTTCTTCTGTGTACATGTGCTATACTGCAAATACACAGATGTCGGGTACCCCTCAGACCCTGCACCATTGCTCCATGCATCTGATTCGAGTGCACAGATTGTACACGGGTGAGAGAAGTTACCAAATATGTAGAAATTTCACACATAGGAAATCTATTTGGAAAGGCCTCATTTATGGCTGCTGCATTTATACCGCTCCAGCAGCTGAGTTTTAGAATGAGACTAGACCAGGAAAATGCATCATTCACCCTGGAGCATCTTAGGGAAGGGAAGAACAATACGATCCAGAAACTACAGGTTGGCCCAGCAAAGTGGATGGTCTTTGAGGAGGCTCAGAGTTGTGCGTGCAGTCTCACCAGTGAGCAAAAATAGGAGTTTCTTTCGGGGGAAGGGTGGGAAAAATCAAAGAGAAAGAAAATAAGAATTAAAAGATCCTGCTGCGGGTTTGGAAGACAACAAAGAAAACCAAACCGGATGAAGGAAAACTTTTGTCAAAAGAATTTTCTGCAGAAAAACATGGCTTTAAACAAATCTTGGAATGGTCCAAACAACTTCCCCCCCTGCCTCCCCGCCCTATGAAATGTTGAGGATTTTAAAATTTTATTAAAAAAAAAAAAAAAAAAAAATCAAAGAAATGTTTTTTATTTTAGAGTAGTTTTTTCCTTAGAAAATTTATATTAAAGAAAAATAAGATAAACCAGTCAACACAGAAACAAGATATTCTTATTCCATCAAAACAAAATATTTTGATTGACCAAATTGTAATTTTGCCCTGAGATATCACCTAGTTCAAGTTCTGTTGATACTTTGTCTTTTTGAAGATTAAAGAGTACGTGTAGTGCAAACATCTCCTCTGCATTATTGACAGTTTATATAATTTTCAAAAATATCTCCAAATTAAGGATTTTCAACAGTGACTCCTGGAATGCATTACCATTTCTGTTCACTTGTTGTGCAAGAGGAATGTGCAATTCTTGCCCACTTAAGAGAGAAAACACACCAAATCTCCAGGATACCTCTTCGGTATTTTGAGGCATATTCTGCCTATTTCTTGAGTTGACATTACTGTGATAAGCTGAGATGTGGTTATCCATGTCAGAGGTCAGATACAACTCGCAAAGCCTTGAGGGAAGCATGATGGGCATCCAAGTAGGTCTTGGAGGACCTCATGCAACCCTTGGGCAACTCGTTGTGCATCCATGCTTTAACAGGAAGCTTTCTTTGTTCTAAGATTTACATTTTGTTTTCCGCAGCAAGCTTTATTTCTGCTTGAAGAGTTCTTCTCCTCCATGGTTAAAAAGTCTCCTCTTGCTTGCTGCTGGCAGTGCAATGCCCGGTGAATGAGTTTTGATAATTTCTGTTAGGATTAATTAATTAATTGCAAATGTCTTCAGGCTAAATTGTGAGTTTGCATGTCAGGATGCTGTACATAATCAACGGAATCACTCAGGGGCTTGACATTACGGAGGTTATACGGAGATTGCAAGAGAGGCACATTCAATCCATATTAGCCAAAACTTTTTTAATGGTATTTATAGACCAATTCCTATTTGATGAATTCTCTGAGTCCAGACCACAGATTTAAGATGAAATGTTAGCATAAGAACAGAAGAAGGAAGATAATTCCACTAATTGAGCCTATTTAATGAAAGCGCAACATTTTTTAATAGTGTGACTTGTAATTGGGAATAAGGCTAAGGAAGAAATAAAGATTCACAGTAATATTTTAGGTTAGATGGAACACTACTATCCCAAATGAATAAACACTAATGAGGTGGTGTATGAACTTCTAGAGACCGGCTACACCAGCTGAGTGAAGGGTACAGGACACATTAATAAAGTCAGAGAAAGATCTTTAATGTGAATGCTATCATCACCAATTGATCCGTGAGAATAGACAGTGCATGTGGCATATCAGAAGCATTTTTTTTCATTTAAAAATCTGAAAGTTTTGGCTTCTGTCCTTATCCTAGATTATTGGCTTTTTAAATTATTTTTTTATTGGCATGTTCTGTCTTATAAAAAGCCTATTCAGCAACTGCAGTGAGTTAGTTCAGCCAAACTGTGGCAAACTCAGTTACACGAAGGCTTTATGGTCTATAGTGAAAGAGGAGGCAGACTTTCTCAATGTCTCACATTTGCATTTTCAAATAATCAGTTTGAATCCCCCTGGCAGTGAAAGCATTATTGCTTCTGCTGGATTCACCAGTTTTCATGCACTCAGTAAAGGACTGATCTTGTTGCTTCAGGTAAGTGCTAATGGTCTTGATCTGTAGTATCTTGCCATCTCTGTCCCACATGCATGGCTGTCCAGAAACTATCACTAAGCTTTAAGAAAACCTGGAACAATAATACATCTGACTCTGGGTTCCATCAAGTAAGTGTTCATCAAAACATATTCTGAGCTTACACTTTTAATGTTCAATGAAACGGCTTAAATGAGGTTCAGCCGTTGCATTATTTATGTTTCTGGCTGGATATTTTGTTTGCATAACCAGGTGCACATGGAAATCTGGCATCCAAAAGCTTAGAGCAGAAAGCTCTAAGCAGGGGTGAAAATGCAACATATGGTAGTTGAGGTTAGACAGTATTTAAAGGTTATCTTTGTCAACATTTAAGATTTTTAGTGATGTTGCTATAATAACCACCAAAGCAAAACTCTGATTTGAAAATTGTAGTCTAAGAAACTAGTTTTATCTTGGCCTTTGATAACCACATTTTGTCAAAAAGGATGTAAGATAATAATGCAAAGGTGGTTTTTATTCAACTTATGAATGTTCTTTCTTTCCAAGTATTTGAATATAGACTTTCATAAGCGTTATAGGTAGGTGGGAAAAATGCAGCTGTCATAAAAACTGCATATGTCATTGACTAGAGTTGGCCAGTTGTGCCTGCAGTTATTTGATTTATCTGCATATTTATCTTTTATACATGTGGAAATTAGACATGTACTACAAGTGTGTTGGAGCATACATTTCACTAAATCAAAGAAGCATATGCAAATAGATGCCATAGTAAAATCTGTTGCTAAAATTCAGGGTTGAGACAATATTTTTAGATGTTATCCAGAGATACGAGAGCTCTGGAATGCAGCATTGGAGCTGGATCTCGATCTCCCTTTCAGCTTTCTAAAACTTGTTTTCCAGCCATCAGGGCTTGGAAAAGCAGAAACCGGAGGAAAGACCCACTTTCTCAACTCATGTAGTAGCAAAGGACCAGAGTAGCCTAAGGGACTCCTATGAGGGGAGGATGTTTCCAACCTGAGTACTGCAAAAGGTGACCATCAAACTGCCTCCAGAAGGCTTCTCTTTTGGCATTGCTCTATGAGGATGCTGTCCATGGGACAGGCATCCCTTGAGCATCCTTTGAAATCACAGTCATCCTGGTAAACACTGATTCCCAATGTGTTTTGGGGATTGCTCTGTATTTCGCTACTGACTTAGAATTTTGGGTGGTGTAATATTTAGTTCTTCCTGATCCTTCACGTTTTCACTCAGTCCTTATTAACATGGAGCTCTCCACACTGGAGGAGTTGAAAGGTAGTCTCTCTCTGTTAGTCCAAATCTGGATCATATTCATGGTTAGGACCTCACCCTTTAATCAGTTGCTGTTTGCAAAATCCCATCTTTCACAGTATTTCACTGGGTGTGTTGTTGGTTTTCTTTTTTTTTTTTTTTTTCATTTATTGTTGGACTTCATCTGTTACAAAGGTTTAAACTACAGAAGTAATTTAAAATATTGTGGCATTTCCTTTCTTAATTAATCCCAACTGTTTTCCTTGGTACTATAGAAAGTATCAGTATTTGATGAGGACATTATGCCTTCATCACTGGGGCAGTGGATTCTTCCTGCCGAGTCTGTAAACAGCAGACAAGCCACAGAGTTCAGCCTTCATGTTCTGGTTTTCATTAAGCCCAGACTAGAGGAGCACCCAGCTGTGTCTTCCTGTAAGGTCTGTCAGTCTTCCAAAGCTTGTTAACATGCTAATATAAAAGGAAATAGGGCTGACTTCAAGGAATTTACAACTAGTCTTAAACTTCAAAGACTAGAGCTACATCTCTTCAATTCAACAATAACAACAACAACAAGATCCTATAATAGAAGTTCTTTTAGCCTTCGAGAACAGATCTGTATGCACTGAACACTTAAGCCATAATGCATGATGCCACATATTTTTTTGTTGCAAGTTGCAACACAAAGCCTCCTGTAGTTGTGAAACTTTGCTCATAGCTGGTAGGTTTGATCAGAGACAAGATAAATTGCTGTCCAGCCCACAAATAGAATATCAGGAGTGATGTTGTCAACCTCTCCTTCCCTAAACCTGTTTTCTATGTAAATGTTTGCAGTGGGTAGGTGAATCGGGTTTGAACAGTAGGCAGCATTCTCAGGTGGCAGAAATTGGAAGAACTCCTATGACTTCAAGGGAATTAGTCCTGTTCTTAACATCTGAAGATTTGGCCCAGTCTGAGGAAACATCTGCGCTGTGCTTACCTAGTCATCTAAAGGTGTTCAAACAAGGTTGGACACATTGTGTTGCTTTTCATGGAAAAGAGAGCACTGTTGTGTGGAAGTGAGGTGAGGCACCTTTCGAGATGAAGAATGACTCACGGCCGTCATTCAGGATGGGTGAATGGATGGGCAGGAAGCACTATACAAATGGGTCAGATACTTCATCATACCTTACCAGTCTCCAATGATTCAAGGAATAGGGGCTTCCTGGTTCACAATCAATGTCATTTTTTATATCAAGAAGCAATCAATGACTTTCTCCATACTACATGGTGTCTTTAGTTAAATGGATAACATGAAAGATCCATTGCAAATGCCACTCTGACCCTTTGGAGTGTTCTCTGCTCCTGTTGGAGTCTATAGGAGCTTGGAGGAACATGGTGGGATGAGATCACTCATCCCCAAGGTTCTCAGATACTTTTCATCAGCGCTGAGAGTAAGTTGTCATTTTCATCATCTGTATATCCAATAAAATAAAATTAAAAAAAAAACCACCTCAGACATGCAGTAACATACCGTTTTTAGGTGTTGGAAAAGATTTCCATTAAAGTTGTCCTGGAGAAATCTGAAGAACCTAAATGCATAGAAAAAAGGGTTGTTGCACAACTGAGATATTTATATATTGAAGGGACCCTGAGCAACAAATGTGTCAGATGACACATCCCTGAATCATTTGAGGAGAATTCTCTGCAGGCTTATATTTTATTGAGATTAAATTATTTGTGTCAAAGAACTATAAGAATTTGTGTATATTCTGCTGACCTCAAAAATTGGTTGCTTTGGTCACTTGGAAATGTTATAAAGCAATATAAAATGGAAAAAAAAAAAAAAGAGGCAAAGTAGCATATTAAACTCAGTTGTGATTCACACTGTTCTTTCTCTGACAGCTTGTTAAAAATGTTGGTAGAATAGGTGCTGCTGTTACACTTTTGTTATTCGGTGCTAATTAGAACAAACTTATGCAGAATCAAAAGCGGTTTCTAAAGGAAGCTGATTGTTTTAATAGGAATTAATTGAAAATCCAGACCCCAGTGGTGAAGAAGGCCATAGGGAGCAATGGCACACATTTAGATTCACTTACCAATCTGTTTTGTGCTCATCGCAAATGAAGTTATTAT
This sequence comes from Nesoenas mayeri, assembly GCF_963082525.1. Lineage (NCBI taxonomy): Eukaryota > Metazoa > Chordata > Aves > Columbiformes > Columbidae > Nesoenas > Nesoenas mayeri. The sequence continues at coordinate 5,734,679 of NC_137562.1, forward strand.
GATTATGTCCACACTGAAAGCACAGGGATGAGAAGACTGTAGGGCTGGTGCCAGAACCTCACAGGAAGAAATAAAGCAGAGACATGAAAGCAACTGGCCAAATATCCCAAATAAAAAGATTTGCAGGTTGTTTTCCGTGTGCATTTACACTATACGTGACTCCAGTTTCTACCATCAGTGCAACTGGCTGGGTGCACCCATGCATAGGAATTTCTCTTCCTTCTGCTGGCTTGTGTTGCTCTTATCAGGGTCATTGGAAAATAAACGCCTCAAAACAAATGAAAGAGTTCTTAAGTAAACTAACTGCCCCACAGAGCCTTTGCTTTTTGACAGTAAGGCTAGACATTTAGACAGCAATGTACCATTTTTTCCAATGTTCTTGAAAATTCCGCTTTAAGAAGAAAAATGACAGGAAAGGCTGCATCAGTCTTGTTAAATTTCTGGGAATGGAGCTAAATATGATATGGTGTGTATCTATTGCCTTCTGCCAAAAGCACCTCAATTTTGTCAGAGAAAAATGGTAGGAGACACTGTGCCATAAGCTGATAAGGTCATATTAAATCAGCTGTCAATTGAGTCTCACGTATTTTATATCGAGTCATCCCCTGAGGGCGTGTTGTGTTCAGACCCTTGGACAGCTGATAGCACGTAGGTGATGGCTGACAAGCACAGTGAATCAGCTAGAAGCAAAGCACATATTTTTTGGGGAAAAAAAAAAGTGTAAATTAAAAACTTAAATAAATTCAAGAGGGCATCATGTTGGAATGATGGTTGTGTGACATTATGAGGATTGTTAACAGCAACAGAGAACTTTGTACTTAAGCTTTTGTGGGGAGGAGTCCATAGCCCAGGCAAGACACTGGGGAACTGGCAGCGGTTTGGGAACAGGCCCTTTTCCTGCAGGAGCCGTAATGGGGAATAGCACAAAAATGGGAAATTAATGTTAAAAAGGAAATCAAGTTCCACGGTAAAGTTATTAAAATTATCATAGAATTTGCTTTGGAAAAAAAAATGTTGCTTAATATAGCCTTAAGAATCTGGCACATTCTCGATGATGTTAATCCATCTGCTGACATTTCATCTTATTCTTATTGGTTTTGTTTCCAGTTTTTTGATACCTCAAGCATTTTAGATGTTATGTTATTGAAGTCATGGGTCTTGTAGAAAACAAATTACCCCATAGACTTAATTGCACCCATCTCACTATTTATCTTGTTGAGGTGAACTTATCTGCATTTCATTGTGGAAAAAAAATAATAATCTTTGATAGGAAACAAACACACAAAACGAGAGCAAAAGTTGATCACCTCTTGCCGTTTCCCCAAAAGCAAAATTAATGAGATAAGCCATTATTACTTGTCAGGTATTATTTGAACCCAAATAATCTGTTCCCCAGGTAGTCCTCAGGAAACCTCGTGCTTTTGCGGCAAAGTGTAAAAAAGTTTTCTTAGTTGTGTCAGTATTTAAATGGTGCAGTTTGAGATTTTTGTGGCTGGACAGCCTCCATGGTGGAGAAAGACGGTATTTGAGCAAACATGACAGATTTATCATGCTGAAATGCGAAGCTAGTGAAGCAATACACCTGAACATGTTCTCGTAAAATTCCAGTTTCACTGCTGCAATTTCCAATTTTGACTGAAAGCGTATTGTTTTCCCAGACTTTTCACTTACTGCCACATAGAATTTTCAGACTTATTTTACTGCTGCAATACTTGAAATGTTGGAGTTTTGGGCTTGTTTCCCCCTCCATCTTTTCTTTCTGTTTTTTTTAACTACTGCATTGCTGTGGACAGAATAATTCAAGCAACCAGAAGATTAACAGAGTGTGTTGTATGCATTTTTCAATGTGGATGATATTCCCTCTTTCAAACAAGCATGTGCTTGTGTGCAGTTATGCTCATGTAGCTTTGCGGTTAATGTCTATAAGTTATTTCACTTGATTGTGAATATATGGATTCACTCTTGGAATTAGTGGAGTGTGTGGATTGGGGAAGTCAAGGCAGAAGGGGAATCTGTGGGGAAAACCCAATTGACTGCCTTACTTGAGACTTCTGAAGACTTGTTCCTTAATTTCTTTGTGTTTTCTCTTTTGCTTCAAGGTTTTTCTTTGTTTGTACGTGTTTAATTAGTATCTCAAAAACATATGCAAACTAGCTGTCTGGCTAAAGATTCTGAAGCACACGGGAGTGGATGAAAGTGGTTGAAGAACACAAAGGAGCACCTACAGGGAAAACGTGCTTTTACCTCCTGTCCCTTGATTGCCAACAAGGCAAACTAGAATCTGGGCCTGCTGAAGCCAAATATAAAACTTTTCTCTCTGTGGCCAGGATTTCACCTCAAGTGAAAGGTCTGTCTCCGTTCTTGGTTGCAGGGGTGTCCTGCACAGATTCCTGGGCTGTTTGGTGGGATGTGTCCGTAACCGAAATTATATCGCGGGTTGATTTCCATCAGTAGGATGGCCAAGAGGCACTTCTAAATCTGAGCCTTAGAAAGACTGACTCTGTGCATGTTTCACATAGGTTCTCCCTCTTCCTTACTAAATTAGGAAGCTACTAAAAGATCCAGCTTTGTTAGAGAAGCATATTCAGATAAAGGACAATTCAATGATTTATTCACCGGATGATAGAGAATGAATGGTGCCTGTTTTCTGCACATGAATCATAATTGACTTTATTATGATATTCTCAGTGTATTCATTATTTGAACTGATTTCCTGATTCATTCTTTGTCAGTAGGTTAGTTGCCAGCAGTTCATCGTGGGTTTCCAATGTTTAAAATTTAAGCTCTTTGTAATGGGTATTCAAGTCAGATGATGCGCTTTTTTTTTCCAGATTGAAAAAATGGGCTGGGGCAAGGTTTGGTGCAAATAATAAAAATGTACATGAATTTAAAATTCACTGTTTTCACACTTCAAAACACTTTTAAAATACATTATTTCTCAACAGAATTCACCTCAGTGCAACAATCTGAAAACCTGTTCCCTTTCCATGTCCTGATCAAGCTACATACCAAAGTCTCAAGTGACATGCAGGTTTTTGCTCTAGTATTTGCACAGAGATTGATGTGTAGGAACTCACTTGAAAAATCAAGTTGGAAAGCAACCCAAATGCAGTGAAACAGAATGTTCTCACTTATTTACAGCTTCCTCTCAGTTCTAATAATAAGTGTAAGTGTGGATCACTTGAGCAATCTCACTATGTTTCCAGCACTCTGCAAATTCTTCAGGGATTTATTTCTTTTTCTGGAGGGCTGTGTATTGGAAAACAGGACACAATCAGGCTAAATTCGCCTTGCACATGTACAGCGTCGATCTCTTATCATGTAATTAAGTTGTGACTCAAGAGACTAACTGCAACCCACGCACTAGTTATTTGACCCTCTGGAATTCTGCCTTCCTTCAAGCAGCATGGTTATGTAGGTTGACGGTGTGCTAAGTGTTTCTAGGATATTCTCTTTGGCTCAGGTTTATGTTCTGTTTACTGCATAGATTTATGTTGAATTTTTAGGGCATAGGACATAACATATGAATGTCAAATGGAAGTTGATCTTTATGGCTCGTTGGTATAGATATGAACATCCTGAGACACGACCTGTGGCTCAACTTTCCTATTCCTGTCCTTCATAGGTGGACCAGCTGCTAAATCCGTGTATTGACATCTGTAAAAAAAGGTCTTGCTATTTGAAACACTTGTGGGTAAATCACTATATTCTCCCAGTCTTTCATCTTTTTTGACGTGTTAAGAATAATATGCAAGTGATATTTTGTGAAGCAGGATGCATAAACCTTTGTCTAGTTCTTTGTGATTCTGGAGTGGAAACTGAGAAATACAATGAAACCCTAACAGAATTAAAAAGCTGATAGTATTTTTCTGCCATGTATACGTAATTTGGCAGTTGAAATAGGTTGAGAGCTCTAATATTCACAGCCATCAAAACAGTATAATCTGCTGCTATAATAGTATTTTTCCGTTTGTATTATGTTTGCCCCAGGAAGACTTCCACAAAGCCTTCACTGAAGGGACAAAAAGCTATTACTGTAGTTCCTTTAAGTGTTTCTGACTCCAACTAGGGATAGTGACCGTTTGACTGAAGAAGCAAGTTCACACATCTGGTGTCTCATCATCCTTTCAGGGTCATGATACTTTAGGGAATTCTTAACCAGAGAAGAATAGGTTGAGGCTCTGAAGATGATTGTGATAGTGATGCTTTGAAGCACAATATTAATGCTCTGGGCATTACTCATTCACGTTAATTCTGGGATCTCCTAACCCATTAGTAATTAGTGGGATGTCAGCATGCCCCATGAGGTAAGTAATAAACCTATGCCCAGTTATAGTGATGACTAAATATAGCAACGCTTTTGTGCCTGCATTTCATGAGGGGTCAGCCACTGACCATTTTCATTAACAGTCAAAACTCTTTTATTAACAGATGTTAACCAAGCAAGTTTGGATTAGAAAAATCATCAGAGGATAAAAAGAATAAGTTAATTTAGAATAAATGTTCAAAAGGGTGTTTCCTTGACATGTTAGAACAATCATTGCTATTTTTGTCTTGGTATCCAAGATGCTGGAGAGGAAAGGAAGAGGTGAGGAGAACAAAGCCACTAATAGGGGTTTCACATTCTAAGTGTAGGATATCATTATCTATGCCAATTTAAGAGTGCTAGCTTCTGAAGGACCCAGGATGTTATTAGATTAGAGCCCATCTTCAATAATCTCTGTCCTTGCAACACCCTAATAATAACAACATTTATTTATTCCTTATACAGATGCACTTACAGAGCTCAGGAAGCTTTAAAATTCCCTCCTGCACAAGTTCTCCCTGTTGTGAACCATGTCTCAGTTTCAAATAGAGTAATCCCAGGTGCAGGATCCCCTTCCCTGTTAAAGGTTTTCTTCCCATTGTAACTTGTCCTGCTTGTCTTTGCGTACATATTCAACTGAACTCTTGCTATAAATGAAGGAAAGAAATCCATGACAAAGTGCTCTCAGCACTCTTTTTTAATAATAATATGGTTAGTTATCTTTAAAATCTGCTGAACAATTAAAGACATGCATAATAAACAGCAAAGGCGTTCATCCAGCTCCTGTACGTTTAGCAGCATCGTGCAGCACCTTACGTAATCAATGCTGCTCCCAAAAATGGGCTGCGTGGATCAATGGACCAGTTGGTAAAAATCCCACAGATTCTGCGTCTTACTGAAAATGGCTTTCTAAATATTTTCAGAGCGAAGACCATTTGCTAAAAAAGCTCGAGAATTGGCTTTCAAATAGGCAAAAAATCTCTATGTAAGCTAGACGTAACAAGGGCAAATTCAGCCAGTCCTGTTCAGTTTTCAGAGCGAGAAAGTGAGGTACAAAAGAGGTGACTTTCTTTGAGCTCTGTCAGTGACCTGGTGGCAGAGGAGGGAAAGAACCCCAGGTGCACGGGCCGGGAGCCATATGCTCCAGCCTCCAGTCTCTTCTGGATAGTCCATCTGCAACACTTTGCTTCAGCCAGGAAATGTTGGCCCTATGCTGCCACATTTTATAATATATATAGAAAACATGTATATTTTTATATGTAACTTTAAAGGTAGGTGGATTATTTTTCCATGTTAAATTTACAGGTAATTTACATAACTAATTTGTAAGCCAAAGTGTAAATGATGCTCAGCTGAAGTGACCATTTTGACAAGCAAGTGCAAACATTGTCAGAACATTGGCAGATCTGGTTTGGACAAGACTGAGCTTGACAGGTTTTTCTGTGTGCATCTGGGTATTCTTGGGGGGGAGAAAAGGGGGAGTGTGTTTTCATTTTTGGTTGTTTTTTTTTTTTAAGAGCTACTTAAGAATATTGCATTATAATAATCTGATTTTTAAGTTCTCTATGTAGCTATTTCATTTAAGATATTAAAAAAGCTGGCATGCAAACCAGAAAGCTGATTTTTCTGTGCTTGTTGTCCCCAATACAGTTTAAACAAAGACAAAATATTGCAAAACATGCAATGCTCTCAACCATCTGACATAATAATTTGCTCAATTTAAAGATGATGACTTAAGGAAAGCTTGCAAGACACTTTACACTGGTTAGATACGGATGACATGAATGATAAGGATTGGGACTGAGGGAATGAACATTTTAAAATTTTAAAAAATGCAAGGGTTGTTTTGTTTGTTTGTTTTTAATCTTAGTACTCTAAAATTGAGGATTTTCATGGCTTGATTTTTTGGGAAATTTTAAAGGCCTTCTACTTGGTATAAAACACATGGAAACTCACAGTGTTCCAGTAGATATACATATTTATTTATTTATTTAATTTTAGGCCTATAGATGCTTTTCTTTACTTCCATCCTTCTCACATGTCACTCAGTTTGGATAGAGTCTCTTCCCACCAGCTTTGTCTTCAGCTCTCATCCAGATGAGCGCTCCCAGGTCATGGTGGGAGATCCAGTGAGCTCTGGAAAGCTGGGATTTCAAAATGTAGGTCCTAGCACATGTCTGCTTACACAGACATAAAGGAAACCCTAGAAGAAGGTTGTTTTATTTCTGTTTGAAAAAATATATATATAGTTTTCAAATGGAATGCAAGTTAGCTTTGGACACTTAGTGGTAAGTAACAAGCTGGGGACATTTGGGGTCAAAAAACCATGATTTTCTCATTCTTGTATTGCCCAATTAATGTGATGTCTCCAGGTCTTGTGGTTCTTCAAGACCAAAGTACACAGAAGATGGACAGATTATAATTTTGCCTGTGAACCATTATTTATCATTGCTCCTCTTGATCATCTGCATCTGCTTTATTAAAAAGAATATTTAAGAAACCATAAAGAAACTAACCAAATTATTTTTTAATTCATTATGTAATTAAATCACTCTTGAGATTTGAGAGCTGTGCAACCACAAAAGAAAACAAAACAAGACAAAAAACAAAGAGGAGTGATCAGATCTTTATATTTAGACACATGTCAGGAAAAATCTGTGCTTAGAAAGAAAATGTACAGTCTGTTATGTGTAATGTCAGGTAAAATATTCTGATTATCCCACTGACCTGTCCTCCAAATGTTAATACAAGTGGTAGGATTATGGAAGTGAATAGGTCCCTTATATACAACAAGATTTCTCTATGTACCTTAGACATATACACACGCAAAATTAAAGCCTGTGTATTCCAAATCTCCTTTAACCACTGTGAGAATGAGAAAATTAACGGAACTAAATTTTGTGTGGATAACCTGGGACATTTTCAGGTCATTTTCAGTGGACGTTACCTGGTTCCAGTTGGATGAGGTTTCTAGCTCAATTCTGTGTATTTTGAGAAGAGCCACGCTGTGGCTCAGGGACCCGTGTGGTTCACAAGTGGTTCAGGTTGTGGCTGGAGCTTGTGAACATCCTCATCCCATGAGCTCTCGTGAGAGTTTGCAGTTCCGGCTCCCTCTTGCTCTCCACCTTAACTCCTGTGAAAATGTCAGCAAGTGGTTCAGGCTCAGAAAGACCGGCTTTCATATTTTAACACCTGGTTTTACTGGTATGCATACATGAATGTGCCCTACCAATTAATCTGCACTGACAAACTTGTAAAATCTCACCATCCACTCTGCTGATTTGCACCAAACTATGTAGACTATTAATTCTCTTCACACTGAATAAGGTGTCTAGAGCTGAAAAATACAAAATCATTAGTTTTGTCACAGAGGTATAATGTATGTGATAAATATTTTGGATAATGAATCTATGTTTCAATATGTAGACACAACCTCAGATTTTCAGTTGTAATTTTTCACAGTTACCAAGCTTGTAGAATAGAAGTCTTCCCCTTCACTGCTCTAAGAGTTCACTGAGAACCCCCTATCCAGAATACAGGTTATCTTGTATTTTTGCTAATGTATATAATTACTGATGTGGGTGTTCCCACATCTTAGAATGGAAAAAGTGCTTGCCAAGATTGAAAAACCGTAGTAAGCAATATAAATGATTTCTCTCACACACCAGCATTTCTTGCTGAGACAAGTGAACTGGAACTGTGTTTCAAACCATATAATTATACTCCTATATATCATTTGTTAAATCAGATTTCCCCCACCCTCTTTTCTTTCAAGTTACTTCTAAAAATGCTTTTCTTCCAAGAGGCCTGCTAGCTGGGGTCCTCCTGTTTGGAGATCTCTTTCCAAGCAATGGAAATAAATAAAAATGCAAACGGCACATCACGACCCATGTGACATGTTGTCCCTTTACCATTATTGCCCTTTGCTTCAATCTTTGCTCTAGCTTCAGTGTCACTGAAGTCTACTTGGGCCAGATACAAGGTGTTGCCTGTCTGGGGTCTGCACCAGATGTCCATGGGTTATATAGAGCATTTTGATCATCCAGCCTGGTTTTCTCCATGACATAGGCTGTATAGTTTTGTTTCTCTAGTCCTCAATCAGGTCTAGAACTGCCTGTTCAGATAGTCCATGGGCTGTAGAAAGATGCTTGTGGATTTCCTTATTTCACACTCATTTCTAAGCTGTTTAAAATATAAAGAAGCTGACCCAGTGTTTTCACACCCATGAAATAGAAGGACTAATGAACAATTTTTCTAAAGCACAGACTATATGCAAAGGTCCAGTACGCAAATCCTGACTTGTTTATGCCTCAGGTTGCGCATACAAAAAGCTATTTAACTTTGAGCCAATGTATCTTTCTTTCCAGCACCCACACTTCACTCAACCCACCTCCTCTGAGAAAGCCTGGGGAAAAGACTTTATACCACACTCCAAAAGGCTGGCGAGTAAGGCTGTGTTGGACAAAAGGACCATCTGAATATGAACTGGTACCAGCAATGAAACCTTTTGCAATTATAAGCAAAGTAGAAGTTCCAGCTGTTGGTGTATTAGCATAGTCCTGTCTGTTGTGAAGCTTGTAGTGGATGTAAGCGTGCGGAGACTGGGACTGTTGCTGTTGAATTTGTGGTGTAGGTGGTACTGCTCACGTTCTTAAAATAGTTTTCCCCAGTTCATGCTGGAGATTGCGTACTAATGTGTGGTGCCATCTTTGGGGACTTTCACAACATAGTTTGGGAGTCTAAGGACTTCTCAGAATTGTTCTTCTGTTCTGAGACTCTTACACTGCATACCACAGAGTCTGGACAGTGTTTTTTCAGGTTTAAATATCGATTAACATGAGCAAGAGTTGTCAGCATGAGATTGCAGTTTTCTCTTATTAGGCTCTTTTTTTCCTTTGGTTATTCTGTTAGTAACTGTCACTGAGAAAGTTATATATTAAGGGTTTGATATATCAGGGGAAGAAATTATTTTATGATTCACTGATACGTGCGCATGATGAGGATGCATTGGATTTCAGCCTAAATTTCCTATCAGTCTTTTTTTTTTTTTCCTATTGTCTTCCCTCTTCAATCTATTATTCCCTCCTATCTTAGTTTTTTGTGTAACTTTTTTTTCCCCTCCCTTTCTGTTCAATCCTCTGAAGTGTTGTCAAGCAATGCTCTAGATCTGGTCAAGCTCTTTGGTCCTCTAGTATGAGAACAGAGCTCCAACAGTTCTCATGTGGTGCTGCTTGTATCTAAGATGCCCAACTTCTAACTCAAGTGTTTAAGGAGATGTACTTCAGACTGTTTTCCTTGGGGTTTAATTAATTTTTTTAACAATTCTTTTTAGTACTAGCCAATTTACCATGTGTTTTAACAAAATAGAATATGAAATAGAACAAAACACTATTATTTAAAAGAAGATGCTGAGAATTATGAGAGTTATTTATGCTGATTGTTATTTAATGAATACTTGAAAACTGTCATGCTTGGGACCATCCTTGTTAAGGAAGCATTCATTCTCACAAAAAAAAGGTACAAACCATGCAAAATATAAGGAAAACAAACCCAGCTGTAGGAAATGCAAACGTGTACTGTGTACCTACCATGATCAGAAATCTGCTGAATTTACAGCAATGTCTGTCATAGGAAAAGTTATAACATATTGTCCTTTTATTGTGTTTTATGCCTTTTATTAGCTTGCAAATCTAATTAGGAAACCAATTGGCACACAGTATGCAATGACGGAAGCAATACCACCTATTCTTGTGGCAGCTTTGGTTTTGCTTTATGGGTGGTCTTTGTTCCTAAAGGCTTATATGAATACCACATATTAACTGAGCTGGTTCTCCCTTGATGTCTGTGTTGTATTGTACACATGTTGTCACTGTTTGACACTTAAACAATCCAGATTCTTAACCCAGCCCATATTTAGTGCCATAATAAACTTCTGAGCATATGTTTTTGAAAGGAACAGTAACATTCATCACTGCAGTGTGACATATAAATAAGCACTACTGGAGAGCGTTCATGCCTTCAGAGGGCAGAGCTGGACTGGAAGGTGTGTGCCAAAGGGATGTGGTCATCTGCCTTGCTCTTACTGGGCTTTTAACTTCTTTGCCTTGCTTCAGTAAATCAAAAGAGTTATTGAAGTGACCTACAAAATTCACCCTGTACATGTGAAAAACACACGTTGTTACAAAATTTTCTAGTGAAACGTTTCCTGTTTGTGGCTCTAGCTTGACTAAGAGTAGATGTGAGGCATAAACAGTTCATCTTCTCTCTTTGTCTCTCTTGTTGTGTCTTTCAGCGGGGAGCTCCATCGCGGCCTGGTCCAAAGCACTGGTCTGGCAGATGTGTTGTCCTAATGCTTCCTGCTCCCGTGAGTCTCCTTCTGTTGGTTTTGCAGAATTCCCATACTTGACTGGCTTTGTTTCAGCAGAGATGTTTTTTCAGTGTTTTGGGTTGGATTTTTTTTTTGAGGTGACTTTGGTAGAAATGAAATAGGAATCACATATGAAGGGCTTCATGCTTTGGCTTGTCCCTTGTTCTCTGTGAGCAGGACCAGAGGCTTACAAAGAGTAACGGTGGTACAATGGATTTAAATTGTGGTCATATTCTGTCTTAGTTGGGTAGACATGTTCTGATTCAATGAGAGCTTTGTCTGCACAAGGACAGAAAAGTTAGGCCTTAGGCAAAGAAATAATTTTTATAAGTCTTAACAAATATTTAATGCGGAACTTTAATTTTAAAAAAAAGAGTGTATATATTTTGATGTCCTGCCGTTAAGTGACAGATCATCTAGTGTCGTCTTGCCCTGAGGAGGACCATATATATATCTCATACATAAATATATATGATTTATATATATATTTATGTATGAGATATATATATGATTGATATATATCAATCCAGTGGGAGTATCCTCCTATTGTACTAATATGTCCTTAAAGAAACAGGTGTTAGAGATGAAAAAGGGAAAATATGTTGGAAACTGAAAGAAGAACCATTTGCCTCTATTGCTTTGATTGATACTTGCAGATGCAGCACAAGCTTCTACCAATGAAAAAATGAAAAAAACCCAATATGCAGTATATTCCAGTGCCCAACAACAGGTCCCGCCGTGAACTGAAACAAAAATAAAGGTGAAGCTACTAGTTGTCATGATAATATTAATACCAACAATGCATGTGTCTGTTTTTAGACTGTCTCTTAGATTCTCATGGCAAAATACATGTGTACATCAGCAACGGGTGCTACTTGAAAAGTGAGATTCATTCATATCTGACCTTGGTTTGAATTTTACCCACTGTCCTCATCAGTGAAATGAAGCCCAACACTATTCACCCTTCTGTCTTCCCCAAAGCTCAGGCATTTGAGGCTGTATCTAGGCCTGGGCTCTGCCCTGATTTTGTGCTCTGCATATGTGTACAGTGTGCGAGAGAGCAGAGAATGCATTTGAGAATAAACCACATTAGCTCCCAAAGAGAGATTTTAAAGTTTTAATATTATGGTTGTCTAGTTTGATTTAGTATGTGGTCATTGAATTGTATCATTGCAAGAAACATGAGAACAGCAGCATGACCATGAGGTATATTGTATTACAGAATGAGGTTACACAGCACCAAAGCACCACCATATTTCAGTAACAAATGCAGCTTCTGGGGAGTTTTGTTATCATTGCATAAGCTTCACTGCTCCCTAGAAGATGACACTGATTCAGACAGAAAACACTAATTCAGTTCTTGCCAGCAGAGCCAATTGTCTCTTTGATTACATTAGACTGACAACTGGTTTTCAATGTCATTGTCAGCCGCAGCTTCTCATACATGGTGCAGTGGAGCATGAACTGGCCTCCCTTTATTTAATTATTTCTGCCCATTTCTGTATTTGAGAATAAGGCAAATGTGAGGCTCCATCTAGTAGACAGAAAAATGTCAGGTGTTTAGGTTACAAAACTCATGCTTCGATAGCAGCATCCAGCAGATCCTGAATGTGCGTGTCACTCCAAAGAATTAATTTGAAAGTATCATTTATTTTTATCAGTTGTTTAGTTGTGACCTCAGCTTTTATTGATTAAAGAACTGTTGCATTAAATAATTTGCAGAATATCTTTACATTATTTCTTAATTAAGTTGTAGTTGAAAGACTACGTGAGCTGCCCATTGCAGGCACTTGCAGTGAAGGTCTGAGTGTGGCCCGTGCTGGCATCCCTGTGCTAAGCTGGTGCCGTGGGGGTGATGAGGGTATGATGGTGCAGAACCTGGAGAGCTCTCACCTGGCAGGTACAAAGGAAGGTTGAGCCTGGGGTCCTTTCAACCAGCACATGCAGAGCAAGAGGATTTTTGTGGAATCAAGCCCTGCTTGGTCCAGACAGCCGTGCTGTTTAACAGGGAGCATTGCCCTTCCCTGTGTGTCACAACAGTGATGGGCTGACATCAGTTCTCTCCATTGCAAGTAGACCATCGGGAAGTTTCTCTTCCCTAGATTTCTCAATGACAAGTCTCAGGCATGGATTCCAGAAATTCTTCTTAAACTGATAACATATTTGCAAGGTACAGCATAGAGGAGCTTGAGCTGAGAGCCTCTGGCAGAGGAAACCTCCCTGACAACAAGGAGAGCCCAGGTACACCTTGGTCTCAAGCTCTCCAGAGTGCAGAAAACACGACATTTTCTGCATTTTGTGGTTTGTTGTGTTATCTGGAGCACAGGACTCCCAACACCACCAAGCGCTGTACTTACATGCACATGTCTAAAACCACCAGACATGATGAGCCCCTTCCCATTCTCTCTGCTTCCCTCACATGTGTTTTTCCCTGAAAGGGGCACTGGGGAACCGGGAGGTTGTTTGGGGGTTGAGGAGCACGCTGCAGAGACCTTACACTTCTGTGCAAGTTCTTCACCCTGCTGGTCCTTGCTGTTCCCTCTCAGCAGAAAAAGGGTAAAGTGGGGGGGCAGCATTTTTACTCTTTAAAAATCTCTTTATACATTTTTTATTGTATAGAGTTAGGAAAGCATTTGTTTCTTTTCTTTTTTTTTTTCTTCATTAGGACTGTGGTTTGTTTATTGTTGTTTGTTTTGTGTTTTTTAACATAGCTGAAAATTTTCACCAGATCTTGTTTCTTGAGGAGCTATGGGCTTAAGAAAAGCAAGAGATGAGTAATTAAATCAAGAAGAGGTATCAGCAATGAAGGTTGCTCTGCCAAATAATATGCTGTTAAAATAGTATTTTTGCATTAGTTTTATATTCATGTATTAAAAATACCCCAGAATGTCTTGCAAGTGTAGGTATGCAAGGAAGAAGCTCCACAAGCTTGCAGTAGCTCTGTGAAATAAAGCCCTATGAAATGGCTGTTGCCAGCTCTCTGTGATTCTTTCATGCCTGCAGAATAAGAGATTTATGTTCTTCATAAACGTGTATCCTTCTGTTTCTGAATTCTCTTCTACTGTTCCCATTGCCCAAAAGCCAAACAAAGCTAACCTCCTCCAGGTCCCAGAGTGAAAAAATGCAAACACACTGCATTTAAAAGTAGATTTAGCAACTCCAAAGTGGGCGATTTGGTTCCACCCATCAAACCTGAGTTCTCTGATCTAAAGTCAGATGGGTGCTACTCCTAGCGAGATGTGTGCCAAATCTAATTAAGCTTTGCATAATGTACATCTTGAGTGATTTGATTTATTAGCTTTGTTTGAAGAAAGTAATAATAAAAAAAGAAAATGGCTTTGGTAATAAGCTGTTTGAATTCCCTGTGCATGTATGCACAGTCCCTGCTGGATCTCCCTGAAATGCTCCTGAGGTGCACAGGTTGCCTATCACAGACTGATGCAATGTTGGGAGCTGGTGCTAAGAGGGTGTTTGATTGGGGGTCCTAACTCATTGTTCTCCTGACTTTTGGCTCAGCACAGGTATTCAAGTAGTCCCACTGTGTGTAATGATTTTGATTCTCATAACCACCATAAAGCCCAGAAAATTACCATTTATACGAATGGAGTCTAGTGCACAGAGAGGCTAGAGGTGGCTGTAGTGCAGTGCAGGCATGTCCAGAAGTCTAGATCCTCAGCACCTCAAGTTCTGTTGATTCTGATGGGACAGTCATGGTGGCTGGCCATGGCACTGTCTTATATCCTATAGTATTCCTGGAGCTGGGTTTTCTCTTGCCACCCTAATACCAGCTGTCTGTCTTGTCTTTGACATCTTGCAATTTGTGGGTTACCAAAGAGGATTTCCTGCAGGGCTCCTGATAAGGCTGGCTCTTATTCTGGCAAGCTTGCTTGTTCTCCTCCATCCCTCAAAGCACCAGCTCGTAGGTCTATTGCAGCATGACCCAAAATGAATCCGTGTTTGTAAACATCAACATTGCAGTGCTGGTATTCATCACACAGCATGGAAAGATTTACTGGAAAGTTGCACACACTGAAAATTCATAGACTGTCTGCAATAACAGTCTGAGGATCGGTTGGGAAGGTGATTACCTTGGGATCAGATCAACAGTGATATTTTAGTATATAACTTCTGGTAATTTGAATGTGAATAAAAGGTCTGGGGACTTAGATATTGGGACCTCTTTTCCCAATCACAGTCTTGCACTGCAGCAGGCACCAAAACGTGACCAAGCATTGCATGTCTGCAACTTCTATTCAGTGACGGTTAATTGCTCCTGGGGAAAATGTCTGAAACTTTTACTTTGCCTTTAGAATGAAAACAAGAACCTTGAGGACTAACAGTGCACAATGGTGTTATGTTATCTTGGGGTAGAGTAATTAATTTAAGACATCCTATTCTAGGAATGTTCCTATTAGAGCATGGAGGGAAATGTTGTATGTTTATGTTTGCTCTCTTCAGGATGATCTCACCTGAAAACTTTTAAGGGTTTACAGCTTGGGAAGTAGGAGTTAGGTTTAGGATCAGATTTGCTTTTATTAATAGCTGGTCACAGAATCTCGTATTATTTTATACAGATATTCAATACTATTAGGACACACAGCCTGTGTGTAAGTGCCAGTCTGTCTCTTCAACAATGCCATTTCATGCTACTAAAACTAGGCAAATGATACAAACATACATCTGCGTGATTTGATGAAACATTACTTCTTGTGTAGGGGTGTGTGTGTGTGTATGTGTTAAAAATGTTTGAAAAATCACTTCTTTTGGAGACTATTCATAAAGTAAAATGATAAATGCAAATATTTTTTTTTGTTTAGTTCTTTTAGAAAATTTAGACATGATTATTCTGAAAATTCAAGCTTTGAAATGTTTTACTAGCTTTAATGAGAATAAGCTCTTTTCTTCTTATTTTATTCTTATTCCCCTGGAATAATACAAAAATGAAAGAAAATACATGCATTAACAACAATTTTGAGTGAATTAAAATTAATACAAATTTAAGTGAATTTCCCCTAAGATACCTCCCACTCTTTAAATCACGATACTTGCTTTGTTGGGATGTTTGGCATTTTTATTTTTTGATACAGCTGAACCTTGTGGCAGAAACATTTCCCCAAAATTCTGATATTAAGCAAATATCAGTAAATAAAAACACTGAATACATACGCTTTCTTAAGAGAAAACTATTCATGGCATTTCATCACAGCCAGGCAGCAGAAACAAGCTATGCAGCCTGTTATGTGTAATCAACACAGTTTGACTTTTGAATATTAAAATATTCAAAATTTACTTACAGAGCTTTAATACCTCCCAGAACTTACCTGGTAATTAATTTCAAATGCCATATCAGGAGGTGAGGGGAATGAGTATGTTTTTGATGGTAATTTTTTTTTTTTGTCAGAGACAGATGTAAAAATCCCATTTTTGTGTAGCTAGATATGAAATCAAAGTTTGAAGAAATGAAAAGGTATTTATGTTTTCCACAGTATCAGCACTGTACAACAGTGACTATTTATACGCTCTAACTGCGCAGTGACTCTGGCATACGGGGGAAAATCACAGAGGGAGCTTTGGGGGAGCACGAAAGTTTTCTGTGGTTGTGGTGATGAGCAGAAGGGTCTTGTAACGCCCGTCTTTGCAGTGATGGACCCTCCTTTTTCCTTAGAAATCACACCCAAAAGGTGAAAGCTCCCGTCCTCATCTCCTTGATTTAACCCTAGGACAGCGGCTGGAACTTTCAAAGGCACCTGAGTGCGCAAGTGCCCCCCTCCGATTGAATTTTAATGGGTTTGGAACACTTGACTCCTTCAGGCTCCTCTGCAAAGCTCAGCTTTGGTTCATCTGCCCGCTTAGGGGCTTGACTAACAAGGCTTAACCCAAGGGGCAAAAGCTTTTTCATGCGAGCCAGGCGCTCTCTTCCAAAAATCTGCACGTATGGCGGGAAGCTGCAGCGTTTGTGTGTGTAGAGAGGGGCCTGTGGGGGACGAAGGGAAGATGAGTTTATTTTTAAACTGGTTTGACTGAACTACAGACACAAGGCAGCATCCCGCCTCTGCTGACTCTGCAGACTGCACCGGGCTCCGTCTGACAGTGACTCAGAGGCAGCAAGAGTGTGATTACAGCTCCTGGCTCAAACATTGAGTCTGTTGGGAGGAGGAGAATAATTCATTAATTTATTTGGGACACTGGATAGTTTCCTCGCTGTCTGCAACAACAGGGTGTGAGCAGCCCCAGCTCCAGCTGCTGGCGGACGGGTTTTGCAGAAGCAAATGTTCCCTCCCCAGCGCCCGCCAGCCGGAGCAGCAGGACAGGAGGACAGACGACACTGGGCTGAGTCTCTGATGGCTCAGGAGAGCTTGTAATTACATTCTCACAATGTTTACATGCTCAGCAATTAGATTTTTTTATTATTATTATTTCCCAAAGCATGCTAGGGGAATTTTCCATAGCGCTATGTGTCTTTGTTTTCACTGGGAGCAATAGGACTGAAGTGTCGGTGCCCTTTGGTAGGGCAGGGATTTGCTTAGGAGCAGGAAGGGAAACCAGGTGGTAACGTCACACTTAAGGGGTTCACCAGCCTCATACTGGGCTGGTGAAAGTTGTTGTGGCCAATGGATGTGTCCCCGAGACTACCTATTAACTGATGAGTCAAATACTCTCAGAAACCTGTGAGCTGACGTTCCTTCTCCTGCTGGTGCACATCAGGAGAGGTGCCACTACAGGACATGCTTTGGGACTATTGCAGAGAGCTGCAGGCGACAAAAGAAAAGCTTGCTATGATTTTTTCCCAAGTTGTAAAATTTCCCGAGTACCACAGAGGGGAATCAAATACTAAAATAATTTGAAAATTCCCTTTATGGTAATTGCATTTCACAAAGATGATACTCTACCCTGACAACAGTTTAATCTTTGCACTTCAGTTCACTCTTAGGGACCTGCGTGGCTGCAAATGTGATGCCACTGCAGAAGCAGTGTTTCTTCTCCTTATTTGTGAGATGTAATTATCACAAATTGAAATCTACCAACATATGCATTATTTAAAAGTAGATGTTACAGGGTTTCTATCCTGACTAGGAATTTTGTGTGCTTCCTTAGTAGAACTATTTAGTTGTAATAACAGTAATAATAAATTAGACTTCGGTTTCTAAATGTTTACACTAATAAAAAACCTGTAAAATCTACATTTCTGTGCACTGCAAAGACTAAATATGAAATATGCATTCCAAACATTATGCTTCTAAGGTAACAAATGATGCTTAGTTAGAGTGTTAGGAGATACTATTTTCAAAAACGTCTATGGAGTTTGTTTTGCCATCAGTCGTAATCTCTGAAGGATGTGGTAAAGCAAATTAGTTTTAGCAGTTGAATACTTCCAAATTAAAATATTTTGCAAAATCTATTGTAAATAAGCAAGTTTTTAAAACATTTTATTTACCAAAGACAATATTTTTCAAGCACAGTTGATATGGTTGATGTGTGCCCATTACAACACAGACTCTTTTAATAGCACTCAGTAGCCCAAGATCAGAACAGCAGTTTGGGTCTTGTGTTAATATTTTGGATATGATTGTGAATGAAGCACTACAGCCTTGAGTTAGAGAAGGAAAACCAGCCAGCAGAAAATGCAGATACAACGATGTGTGTTGGCTCCAAAGTCATTTTTTTAAGCTTGATTTCAAGAAGTACTGAATGTAAAATTACTTCAGGGCTATGTATTTTAAATATGAAGTAGAAATTTTTAAAAGCATCTGAGTAACTTCTGAACATAATCCCGCTCAGTTTCAAGTGAGGCTGATCCTGAGAATTGTTAGGAGACTGTTCCAATTTACTTTAGAAAGCTAAAATAACTTCTTTTAATATCTTAAGGAGCAAGATATTAAATGTTAAGAAGGTAGCATGATGGATCAGTAGTAATTGCTCCCATTAAGTGGATGATTTTTAGCATCTAAGCAAAGAATTGGATTCTGTTAGCCTGTTGTTCAGTGGACCTACTTGTGGAACAAGCTCTTACTAAACACAAGTTCAAAACCTGGTTTTAATTTGTGAGTCAATTTGAATGGAGTTTGTGAGAGGTATTTGCACCACTGCAGGTGGCTGAAGCACCAAGTCTCTCTCTGCTCTGCAACTATATTGAAGTTTCATCAGCTTATTCTATGGTTGAATTTTTGTGTCTGAAATATGGTGAAAACATAAACACAACCTAGCGTCTTATCATTACTTGGCTTGGACAAGAATTATATAATTGCACTTTTTGCTAGGAGGAACTATTTTGAAGTGATAATGGTTTTCTTAAAGAGGTGTTGTGAAGATATGCATCAAATACTTATTTCCATGAAAATATCCATTCTCAGCCATGAGATGAACCCCACCTTCATTTATTAGAACTGAAAATGTCTTAATAATATGATTGACTAATGAGTTTTATGACCTTACAAAGGGAACATGGCACCTACTCACCAACTACTCTATAATTACAATCTGGTATGAGGAATTTGATCTTGCAGTCATGCAAAGGGAATTTTGTGTGTGTCATGAAACTGGAGCAGAAACAAGGATTATTTAAGTTAGAAATAGGTGGCATTTTGTCTTTTTTCAACTATAATCTGAAATTTTACATATTTAACCAAAGACCCCAAACCTGCAAATGGATATATGACTGGTGCAGTGTATGAGCATCAGTTTCCAATGACATGTCATTGATTTTTTTTTTTCAAAAATCAGAGGCCTATTGGTATAAATTAATTTACTTTATTCACAACTTAATCGTGGCAGTTGTTCATATCTCAGAAAACCAGCATATTTCATAGGTGAGAAAGACCAGTGAGTCCTTCTACCCTTCATTGCCAGTGACCATGACTTTTCTGTCCTTTAAAAACTGGTTACTTTAAACCATTTAACTATTCCCTGAAGTCTTACTATGTGACACAATCTGTCCTAGGAAGGTGACAATCTTGCAAGTGAGATTTCCATGTGTCTGGCAATTCATTAATCACAGTTCTACTTCCTAAAATGAAGTTCTGACTACTAGCACATTGAAACAATTTCTGCCTTATTGTCTTCAAATAGATGTGTCCTACTACTTGTGATTGTCAAGGAGTTCAAAACCCCACTGGAAAAACTATAAAAATCTCCCACGGTTTTGAGTGGATTTTCCTCTAGATAAGTGGTTTTTCAGCCTCTTCTAACAGGTTGAGCGCACTTCTTTATAAAATATTTAAGCTTTCTCATTACAGGCTTCCTTGTTTTTAAAGTTAGGCATCCAAGGCCCTGCATTCCTTCAGTGTAGACCACAAGCTGAAAATCCCTGTCTGGGACAGCTCATGGTGTCTTGCTTTGGTGTCTTACACACCATACTGCCACCATTCCCCAACCACAGATGCCAGAGGTTGGAATGAACTTTACTGACTTAATTAATGGGATCCAAGGGAGCTCACAGGTCTTTGGCACTGGAGTTAGGAGGAAGCACCGTATTTCACTTCTCTTTCATAGCAAGAGAACTGTTTTCATTTCCAAAGATGTGTATCGGAGAAGCTGTCTTCCAAAAAGCCCTGTTCATTACTGCAGCCACCTGGAAGATGTACATAATTTTAGGTAATGCCACATGCTTTGCAGCTCGGCAAAAAGTTAAGAAATCATGACAATTATTCCCTAAATTGAATTTCAAATGAGATTTAAATGGACTTTTTTTTTAATTAATTGCAATGTCTTGGACTATACATTCACCTGTTTTAATTAGTATTTTTGTTTCTTCTGGACAATTTCATTTGTGAAAAAAAATAGGCTTGATTAATTAAAACAAACAAAGAAATCTAAAATATTTTCATCAATTGAAAAGTTAAGGAAAAGTTAAAAGAAATGTTTGCTTTGACCCAAAGAAAACCAGTTTATTTTTGAACATTTAACATTTACATATGTGAAATTGAGGGAAATATGAGAATGAACAAGTGCTTAGAAAAGAGATCAATTATTTTAACAAAAGCTGGAACGAGAAGTTCTAGTTTTTAGGGAAGTATTTCTGTTTGTTTTGGTCTCTGAAAGGAACGCTTGGCTGAAACTGGCACAAAGACACAGAGTGACTCAAGTTTGCTGAATCTGCAGTTTTACTCTGAATACTGTTGAGCGTTTTTTTTTGCTGTTGGAGGGAGAGCCATAGAAAGCTCAATAGCGTTTTCATGTATGTTCATGCAAACACTTTATCACTTATTTTTGCTTGTACCCCCAGATAGAATACTTTCACTGCCTTACCAAACCAACATCATTTACACATCAAAACAATAATTCATTTTCAGATTCAGCCCTTCATTAAAGAGATAAGCAGGGCTTAATTGCTATCTAGTGCCTGTGTAGCTATTCTGAACTAGAGCGGAGTTAAGTGGGGTTTCTCAGACAAGGGCCTTGGGCAAGCCCTCTGTCTGGGATGAATTTCTCCCCAATTAAACTCATTTGTTTTCACATTCACATAATGGCACCTGAGATATGGAATGTCTCAACCACTTCCTTCAGCTTTTTTCTGAGGGTGGGGAATTGTTTAAATCTGAGCTGCAAACTCATTACTGTAGAATATACTGTGCAAATAAATGTCCAATGTGCTGGAGGATTATCTGATTAAAGAGGTTAAATTATCCTCTTATTATTTTAATAGTTTATCTTTTCTGAGGTTCAGGTAAAATGATGTTTTATTGAAGATATGCCAAGAGGTGGAGTTCTGCCTTGGATTATGTTTAGAAGCTGAGTTTGAAGCAGAATCAGAGGTGCCAAATCTTATGACCTGTTCTTGCCAGAGTGGGGTTAGGGTGGTGGGAATTGCGGAAGATTTGCCATCTCAAAGACTGTGAGAAATACACCCTTTCTGCTGCATCTGGGTTGGAACTGGTTGAACTTGGAGAAAGAAGTCCAGGCAGTTTAGAACAAAATTCAAAAGGTTTTTGCTAAGTAAAATCTACCAACTGAGCTATTTCACTGTGTTGCCCCAAACCAAGTAAAAAGCAATGTTGTCATCTTATCTGAGATTTTTAACCTTTATCTTTTCCATATTTTCAATTCCTGTATTAAAACTGAAGACAGGAGAAACTGGGCTGATCTACACTGAAACTGCTATGAGTTCTCTTGGTCTGATCTGTGGACACTTAGGGCCAAACTTTTAAAGGCCCCTGAATGCCTAATGGTGCAAATAAGTGCCCACAGGCATTATTGTCCCATTAGAAGCACAGAACGTTTGGAAATCCCAGGCAGAGATTGGGGTAGAAATCAAGTATCTTTTCAAGGTCTTTATTCTGCACTTACTTTTGAGCAGCTGCCTCCTTGCTGAGAAAGGCAGCATCCTCTGTAGAGGGCAAAGGACGACAGATGCTCATCTTGTCTCTTATCTCTCTATGAATGTCTGAGAATAGACATGAAGTCCAACTTGGCAGATCATCTCCTTGGTGGGAATGCAGACCAGCACCTGGGCACAGGCTAAAGCACATCTGGAGCATGTTGAGGGGAGAGGAGGAACTTCAACCTGCATTACCCCTTCACAAAGGTCCAAAAACGTGGCTTCTCTATGCATAAGTGGGGATGGCAGCTTCTGCTGCTGTGCTGGGGGTTGCATGGGCATCAGAGATGCCAGGAACATCACCCAAGTCCCTCTCATGTCTGCTCTGTTTTCTTTCACCACAAATCAAAACCGAATAATTCTGAGTCATGTTTGTATTGTGCTTTGAGACTTCTGGCTGGAAAAAAAAAAATTATTGAAGGATTTATCTTATTATTCTCATGAACAAATATCTTGATGGGACTCGTGATCTTCTTGCTCTTCTCTGTTGAAATCCTACACATCAGAAAGTGTAATATAAGCCTCTGTTCCATTTGGACAAAGACGTCCAGATGGAACAAGAGAAATAATTAGATATACTCAAATACTGTGTCAAGAAGTTAGTCTTCCAGTTTGGCATTCCTCTGCATGTTAATAACCACAAGAATTAGAGATGGAAAGATCTAATGTTGCAAGAGCAGTAACATGGGTAGTTGTGGAAAATCATCTCCCTCCATCTGGCATCAGTAAGAAGCAAAGGGGACGCGACACAGCAGAAATGGAGCCTGCAGCTTCTGAGATCTGAGCAAATAAACAGCAGTATTTTCTATACACCTTCGATATGCCCTGGTTGCACAGAGAACAATATGTGTTTAAAACCATGGTGCTGGATTTGCACGGTCTAAATCTGTGCTCCAGCAAACCGAATCAGGCGCAGTGTCTTTTCTGTGGTGTTGCATCTATAGTGGCTGCAACCTAATGTGTTATAGCAAAATGCACCTTAAAAAAAAATAATAAATAAGAAGAGCAACCATGCAGGCAAGAAGAAGCATCTGCATTTGCTTTACTGGATCTTTTTGTCAGGCATTGTGATCAAGCTGACAGTTAGCCCTGAGGAAAGTTATAAATTCTGCGCTGAATTGCGGTACAATCTTTCACCATGGCATTTCTGCCCTCTGGCCACACTCTGGTTATCCATAATTGTGGCAGATAATGGTTTTTTATGGCTGGAAACATTCTTTGCAGGCACAGGGACAATAACCAGGGCTGAAAATGTAATTAAAGTGAATGGATGAACTTTCTTAAAGAAACAGTGTGGATTATTACTGGAGCTTAACACCTAAAAAGCCTGAGGCAAAATGGCAGCATCTGAAAAAACTTGTATAAATTTTAAATGTAGGGTGAGCTTGAAGGTGGATATTAGATTACAGAAGGAAAACTGAGACATTTGATGTAACAGATAACTAAGAGCTTAGATCATCTCCAGAAATATAAACTAATGTAACGCATCTTTCTCTGTCAGTTGGAATATGTTATTTCTGTTCAGTGGCACCTTGTTTTCGTGAATCTATGGAGAAGTTTGTTGCAGATTTTGTCCACTTACGCAGCTATAAAAGCATCTTCCTTAACTAGAGTAAGAAAGAGATGGTATATTTTCTATTTGTAATACCTATTTCTTACCACGTAGTGCAAGAGATTTTATTTTTTCTTCCACATAGCACCATTAAGAATCTGGAAATCAGGTTTTTATTGAACAGCTCTGTAAAGGCATAAATGTATAGATAATAGCAAATCTCTATTTATTGCAGCACTTCTACTGCTACGCTGAAAGCCAAATGAATCACAGCACAACATTATCCTTTTCTGTTTTGCTCTCTTCTTGGGCCTACGTTAGCTGCAGATACTTTCTTTTCCCAGATGGAGGTGTTTTCTCATGTGGCTGAGGGTTTCCTAACTTCTGAAGAATATCATCATTCTCCTATATCTACTGAAAACCAAATTGAGAGAATGTATTAATTTTTATTAACAAGGAGTTAATACTTCTGATAGTATTAATTTAACCATTCATGAGCTGATAGTTAATGGACAATTTAAGAATGTCCGACTTAGACTTGTCTCCTAAATTTTCTGTCATCCTGCGTGGAGACCTTGGTGGGCTGGAGCTGGAGAGGCTTCGCTGTTTTGGGGTTGGAAAGGTAATATTTGTGTGCTGACTGCTCGCAGCAGGCATCAGTTGCATGGCCTCCTGAGATGACATATTTGGGCTGCTCTCAGTTTGCATGCATGAAAACTGGTTGCAAAAGTTAGAAGCGACTTCGTTTGTCTCCCTCTTCTATTTTTAGTACAGGGCTTTATTCCCACAGAAACGTTCCTGCAGACACACCAGGACAGTAGAAGTACAAGCACCACGCAGCCCATGGTGGCACAGGCTGACAGCTGACTGCAAATTAAGACATCTTTCTGTGTGGGATGAAATGAGAACTGGCAAAGCTGCTTTAATGTATTTTAAATAAGCTTCACAGTTAAGGATAAGTTATGTTAATCTAGAACCACAAACAATAGAGGCATCTGGGTTTTGCACGCTCTGTACCTGGTGAGTGAGCTTGGTTCTTTGAGTTACCAGCTCATATGATCAAGCTGAATTTTGAAGCTCTCTGTGTGTATTTGGTTTTTCTCAGCAAATTGTTTTCTGGTTGTCTGAGTTCACTGTGAAAAGGTGTGTCTTGTAAAAAGCATTATGGACCAAAGGGGGCAGTCTCACTAGAACAAGGGAAAACCATGGTGTGATGGAAGTGGCGTAGGAAAGAGAGCTTAAAAAGATTATCTGAAGATCTACTAGAATATGTTCTTGGCAGTAACTTATGCCCAGTTCAATTTCCTGGTTACCGGCACCACAGACCTGCATCATGAGATAAACTTCCTTTTCTGAACAACAAAAAAATGTATTTGCATGATAAACAAGAATTAATGTTGCGTAGCGCATTCCACTCCTGGTTGGACCTTAACCCTCCTGCAGCGTCACACTTCTTAGTAAATAGCACTGAAAAGCCAGGTGGGATTGTAGCTTTTGTGTGTCACTAGCGCCATGCACTTGTATCTTGGAGTCGATGGCAACAGTCTGTGTATGGAATTGGCTGCATGTGGCCGAATTTCATCGCTGAGCCATTGAGCAGAATGAGAGGGATGTGAGTAGAAGCAGAATATGGGCCCATTCCCTTCCCCAGAGCCCAGCACACGGTTCTGCC
Organism: Nesoenas mayeri; assembly: GCF_963082525.1. Lineage (NCBI taxonomy): Eukaryota > Metazoa > Chordata > Aves > Columbiformes > Columbidae > Nesoenas > Nesoenas mayeri. The sequence continues at coordinate 5,759,890 of NC_137562.1, forward strand.
ACCTGGCGTGATGGTTTGGGCTGCTGGGAAGATTATCAAATATCAAGGAGTCTGTGAAAGATCCCATGTATTTTCAACTTTATTTATGTATTTCTTCCCCAGTCTTCAGGTGAAAAATGATCTCGGATATCGTTCCTCTCGTGTCTTTCAATGATATAATGACAAGAGAAAATCAGGCAGAGAAAGGCGAATCCCCACAAACTGAGGTCTGAATTTTGCAGAAGAAAAGTGCTATAGCCCAAAGAAAATGGTAGGAAAGCGCACTTTTCCTTTTATCTAATGGCTTTCTTGCTAGTGGTGCTCTGATCCACCCACACAAAACAGAAGATCAGGAATTTGGGTTGGGTAGAAGGTTCTCTGGGATTAAGCTGCTAAAACTCAGATTGTTTTCTTCTTCTTCTTCTTTATAAATGAAAGGAATAAAAAAGAAAAGTCAGCTAAGATACGGCCAAAAAAAAAAAATCTATCTCCTTTTTCTGTATTAATACAGTCAACTTATACATGGCTGATTCACATTATGGCATAAATATCATTGACATGATCCCACCTGACAAGATCATGTGATATGACATATTAAACTTAAATAAAAGAATCTTTTAGATCAGATGTACTCCATCAATTTCAATTTCAGAGCAATATAGCTTAAAGAATTTGGCATATGGAAGAAATTCTGATGTATCCCTAGACTAAATTCATGTATTATGGTTATTGCTCAGGGTAGGGATCAGAAAATTCATTAAAAAATTGGAACTTTTTGATTGGGGAATTAAAAGAGAGATGATTTTTTTTCTGGTTAATTTTTATAACTAAATGCAAACCAACACAACAGACACACCAGCAAAACGCTGAGCAGAACATTTCTCTAAATTAACCATGCTGTTTATCTACGTGTATAGCGTGTTGCCACATGTTTTTGATTAATACAAACACACAGCTCTTGGTATGAATGTCTGTGCATATGAACATACTGTATAAATCCACTTAGCTCATGAGAAAAAAAAAGGGGGGGCTTTAGTACTAAGAAGACAGGAAAATGATGTAATACTTGTCCAACAATGCTGAGGTTAGAGAATATTTAAGCAGCATCTGTACATATGGTTTTGCCTTTTGGGGTATGCAGAAAGAGGACAGGAAAGGTGAGCTGTACCTGACAATGTATTGCAAACAACAACCGTCTGTTATCAGGAATGAGAATGGAAAATAAAACCCTTCAGTTGTCTTCAGGAGGTGGGGAAATTTTATTTAGAGGAATGGACTAATATAGACTATACCAATGGACGGTACTAATGCTGATCCTGGCTAGAAAGATTTCAATTTTGTGTGTGTTTGCTGGGTTCTTTTGCTGGAGTTTCTAAGTGGGCATCCTCAATTAGTAACACAAGGTTTGCAATGTAAAGAGCTTATTCCCATCTGCTGATGAGAACCAAGACTCACAAGTATAAACTTAGAGTAACTGTATTTTAAAATATTCTTTTAAAATCTCTTCATACATGCTAAAGGTAACTTTGCCCTTTATTCAAAAGTCTGGTTTGGTTTTGGCCACTTTTCCAATGGGCAGCCTCCTGTCTGGTTGCTCCCTGCCCTGACACTGCTCCAGATTTCACTCGTATCTGGGACTGTTTGCAAAGGTGGAACTTTTGACTGAAAAGGTCTATTTGTCTATAAAAATCTTCTCTTTTTTGAATGGTGTTTTCAAGTGCTAATGGACTAATTTCTGAAAAAAAAAAAAATATATATATATATTTTTTTTTTTTTAAATTTCTACTAGTTTTCTTTCATTTGCACTCTGATAATAGTCATGGCTGACAAATGAACTAACTTCCATGCTGCACGCAGAACAAATGTCTAACTGCATGTTTACCTTTACAAAAGAATTAAAACTCACATACTCTGTATCTCTGGTGGGGAATGTATGCGGTGGACATTTCTGCTGTGATGGGAATGGCACCGTCTTTCCCACTGTTTCACAAATGCCCAGCAGCACAAACGTCGAGGTGTGAAAAACCCCAGTCTGGCAAGGAAAAGACCACACTGGGATGGTGAAACCACTGAAACAAAGTATTGCCTGCTGCTCCCTTTTATTTTTTCATCTTTTCCAAAGCTGCTTCTCCAACAAGGAGACTGTCTCATGGACAGGGGAGGGAAGCAAAGAACAATTTTGTTGAGGGCAGCTCGGCATCCCCGATGACCAGTGTTGCTGAGCTGAATGGTGTGCAGCGTGGTGGACATAGCAATTTGTCACCTTTGGGCTCACCACAGCTGGGGACACCTCTCCGCTGGGGCTGCTGCTCTGCTCTGCTCTTTCAGCCTGAGAAAATGCACCACGAAGCTGCCACGATCGAGAGACAGACAAAGGGAATAATAATCATAATGAAATTAATGGAAAGGAAAAAAATAAAACTAAAAAGTACTAAATAAGCACCTCTGAGACCTGAGTTATTGATGGGTTATGGGCTGTGCTGCTGTAGAGGCAGCGGTGCATGATACAGAAGAGATGCTTAAAAAGATACATGGTTATGAGCATAGGCATTAACCACAAGTGGAACATAAACCCTTCATTTAGCTTGGGGTAAAGAAAGAAACAAAACTGTTTTTTGATGTCATGTCAAAAGAGATCACGTCCGATTCTGATGTGCTGCAAAAGAAATTTTGCATGTGATAGAGCCCACAGTTGCTCCATGTCCTTCATGCCTTTTAGGCACAGAGAGGGCCAGACAGTTGAATTTAGTATATTGCCATGATGATGCTAGACAAGGATGGAGAGAGGGGAAAGTTCTTTTGCTCTGGGCAGCTAGAAAGAAAACACAACTTTTTTACAGATTGGACTCACAGTTGTTCTGTGTAAGGCAGCTGGATGATTGTTCAGACGAGTATTATTTGTGCAAAGAGCCCAGAAGATGGGTTCAGGGCTTTTGATGGACCACAAATGAGACCACGCTTTTCTAGGAAAAGAAAATAGCACATTTAGGGATTTAGAAAATAATACTCATAAGCCTGTGTATCTGCATATGATATAGGACTGGAAGCTGGAGTTGTTACGAAGAGTAGTGCTTAGAATACCTTCTGCCTGAACCTTTTGCACTAGCTGTTGTTAAAACAATCATTAAACCAGGTTTTGCTCACTCATTCACTTACCTGCCTCAGAAAGATGCTGCAAAACAGACCTTGGGAACTGCAATGGCTTGTGCTTTGAGGGTGCTGAATAAGTAACAAAAAAATTGGCACAAATTTTTTGACCGGGTTTCTGTCTTCTCTGGCACTTCCTTTTAAAGACTGAAAGCTTGCAATCAAGAGTTAAGTGTTGCAAGAAATGCCTATTTCAACTTTACGTGCCTTAATTTCACTGTTGAAAGTTTCTTTGATCTTTTTTTTCTCAGTTTAACATTAGTAGTAGAAACTTGTGCCTAACAACAACACTGCAATGCAGCCAAGGCTTCAGGTAATTTGTTCAAAGTAGAAAAGCAATGAGCAAGCGTGTAGAAATAACTCTAATATGATGTGATTCAACGTGTATTGACATCACAGAAAGGTTTCTGTTTGTTTAAATTGGTTTTGGGTTGGCGGTATATCAATCTCATCAGAATCTTTTGAGAATTGTGCAGTCTGTGGGTGTTTCATCTGTAACAAATGATGCCAAGTGTGTGGATAAAGTATATCTTGTTTTGTACAAAAGATGAGTAATTTTAATAGCAGCAATCATAAATGAATGGTCATGGTGAAAGTTGTTTTAAACTAGGCTTGTTTTAATCAACCATCCATTAGAAAAATATCTGTTTGTGTCTTTTCCGCTAGCTATATAATCCTTAGAGTAATTTCTGGGAAAAAACCAGTTCTTTAATATTTGTTTTTAATAGTACTTAATAGTCTTTGTTTCAGGGTATGTGGTTGTTAGGCTTGATAAAGAGTCGAGTCGAGCAATATTTGCAATAAGAAACAACATCCTAGTGCAAATTCAAAACATTCCCAAGGAAGAGGGAACCAAGCGCTTATCAGTACTTCAGCTCTTCATTGTTTAGATTTGTAGATTTTTGGGGAAGGTTATAGGGAAAGGGAATTAAAAGGAAAATGTCAGAAACATTCCTGGTAGTTTTGTGTATCATTAGAAAAATTAACTGTCACTCTCCTACATTTGGAGTCGGGCATCCAGACGCTATTCTCTCAGCACTAGATCTATATTAACAAGCCTGATGTGTGCTGACACCCAGCAGATCTCATCCCTTCGCTTCCAAAAATTCAAGAGGAAGAAGCTGCAGAAGTCTACAGGGAATTACCATCAAGTACAATGTTTGGAAGAAATGCAAGAAATATCCTGTATGGGATACTGTAATTTTGATACTGAACTTGCACTTGCATTTTAGTGAATACCAAAAATAATTTGTGTGGTGTACACAGGCTTTGTGAGGTCTGGACACTAGTAAAACTGGTGAAATGGAAGGTTTATAAATATAGCTGATACTTTATTCTGCTTTTCCTTGTGTTAATACAACATGATATGTTTTAGAGAGGAAACGCTGGGAGAAATATCACTATATGCCTGCGCTATCTAAGGACTTTTTCTAGGTAGCTGTTACAGGGCTGAAATAAGATACAAAGAGAGGAGTTCCTTTGGCAAGGAGTATTCTGATGTTCCCCTGCAGAACAAGCCTCCTAGAGTTACAGCCGTAAATGCTGGGAAACTGAGGAGAATCGAGAGACATGTAAATCCCTTTGTCATCCTTTGGCTTTCAGAATGGGGTGATTTCCTGGAGGCAAATCCAGCCCTAATTTCCTAGTTCATCTCACATGTCCCTCTAAGTCTCCTAGAACTGAGCACTGTTGAAGTTCGGTGCCAGAGAGTATAGGCAATTGATTGACTCTGTTGTAGCAATTCCTGGTTGTCTCTGGCAAAGAAGCGTCTGAAACAAAACTTAGACTTCAATCTGATGCTTATTTGTGTTCCAAACTCCATTTAAAAAAATCCCTTATTATTGTTTAAATACTAATCCTTCTATTCTTTTCTGTAGTATGTATAGAGAGTGGTACTTTTAAACAGAATTAAGATTGATAATGTAGTACTAAAAAATCTATAATCAAACCCAAAATAGTAATATTCCCTTTTATAATAGAATATTGCTCCTGAGGAATTTAAGAAAATCAGCAATGACAATGCCATACTTTCCAAATGGTGGGTGAAATTCAGCCATTGGTCCATGCAAGTTGAATTCAATTGTAATTTAACTAATTAGATGAACTGCGCAATTTCCCACTTTTTAATATATTGAGTCTGTAAAGTGGTTGTAAAAGGGTACAAGCAAAGAGGAGAAGGAAAAAAAAAGCAGCTGAAAGAAAAGTCTTTAACTGCCATGTAATTTTAAAAGTCCTTAATTGGATCCTATTAAGTGAAAAGCCTGAAGATTAAAATATTTCATTATTGTTACGATAACAGCAGGAATTGAAAGCAAGAAATGAGAACACTGGGTCTGGATCCTATTTCTCCTGAAAGGTTTACATATTTTCTGGCTTAAAATGATGTAATACCTTCTTACACTTGTTAGAGAACCTACAGCTCAGAGTTATTTGGTCTCTTTATTATTTTTTAGACTTTCTCCACGCTGCAACAAGGGAAGTCTTGCTGAACTTGGTTGTGCAATTTTTCAGTAAAACAATCCCAAATTGCACTTACAGGTGTGCATATAATTACTTTTCTCAACTGGAAGGAAAACTGGGAAGAAAATGAATTGGTCTGAAATGACTTCATTTTTGGGGGGTTTGCTTCCCAAATATTTTCCTTTGCAGTGCTTTTCCCATTGCAACAAAACCAAAAAGCCTGAAAGACAAAACAGGAAAGAAAACTTTAAAAGTACATTGCAGTGGATGAAAAACTTTGTTTAACCTAAACGGAAGGCATTGTTGTATTATTGTTTTCAGTCTTAATTATAATATTTAAATTTGCCTGAACTTTGAAATGAAACATCATTTGGAAAAGTCAAAACATTTCAAGACTCAAAATGAAATGTGTCTTGTCAATAGAAAATATTGTATTTTTTCCTTGACAACTAGTAGCTGTGTTTCTCAAGGAATAAGGCGTCCAGCAGAAAAATGTGATTTAGGTCTAAAAGCAAATATTAAATTTTACCATAAGATATTTATGAAAATAAAACAGGTAAAGTCAGATTAATGGAGTAAATTGATAGATGACACTATCAGAGGTGCTGTATATCAGGTGGAGATTTAATCCGCAGGAAATTAAGGGCCCTGAAATGTTTGATTGCATGCAGTATACAAACAAACCTGGTTCAGGATTCTACTGAATACTCTTTGATGAAATGAATATCAGTTAAATAAAAACATTTATTAGTTAAATCACATTCTATTTGAACCAGAACAGATTCTGGCATCTGTAGAGGTGGTGGAAAAGCCAAGTTTACCGTTGTTGAGCTGTGATGCTCTTACTGCTGGTACCCCCAGCACCACCAGCCAGAGCCACTGCAAACCCACACACCACCCACCTTCTTCACTTGATGAATTTTTGTGCCTTGCCAGTCTTAAGTTTATATAAAATGTACATCCTACAAGACGCTGGTGCCCTCCACTGTCACTGATTTCTCTGATAACCAGAGGGAATCCAGTCATTATAAACCAGTTATTGAATATCAAAGACACCACAGCATTGGCAGGTAAAAAGACATCTGGATTAAATCTTAATTCTCTCAAACCAGGCTCAGTAGGAGTTTGCTGGTGAAGAAAAATAAAGAGGATTACACTGAAGCAATTTGAAGAGCTCACACTGTTTCCTCCCTCATCAAACTTAAAATATCTCTAGAAATATTTCTAGGCACTGAACAGGAACCCATCAGCAGCAACGGTGATGTCAAGCAGACAGACCTTCACTTGTAGTCCCCAAACACTGCATCAGCACAGCTGCTGTGTGAGAACTGGAAAGGAGAAAAAGGGCTCTGATACAGGCAGAGAGCTGCTTATCTTGTTAGACTAGAAGAAAACTAAAAGTGCAGGGAAAAAAAGAAAAGAACAATTGAAAGGAGATTACTTTTTGCTTATGATTATCTAAGGAGCTTTTTTTTCTCTCTCAGGGGATTCAAAATCGCATAGACAGAATCTCCCCAATGATGGCGATAACCAACTCTGATTTTCCCTCGGAGTCTAATGGAGAAGGTGGTTATAGTTCTTGTATAAGGTGTGGCTCTGAGGATTTCTGTTTTCAGACTCTTTATTGAAATCTGCGAAACCGTACTGTCTTGTCTCTCATTTATGTTTTTTATTATGCTTACATACACAGTCTTGTCATAAAGTGTAGTTGCCAGGAGGCAAGTTGTATATGAAAAATGCTCTGGTTGTTTTATTTGAATAGCAGAGTGTGTGTAGGATTCCAGAATTTAATAGGCTGCCTAGGTGTTTTTAAGGAATCTTGGAGTGTTGCAAATGCTCTGGGGAGCTGTACTGCTGGGTGAGCAGTGGGGTCCCGGAGCTCTGGAAAAGCACTGAGGTGCAAACCCCAGCCTATCACTTGGGATATAAGATCGGGGTTAGAGTAAAGCAAAAAGCATGAGCAGGTTTGGTGCATCACAGCCCAGTGAGTGTGATTTTACACAAAGGGTAATACTGGTACAAGTTTTGCAATGGCATTCTGTCTTTTTTCCCAAAAAGCTAGACCAGCGCACAGGTACTATGCTGCAGCCCTCATCTCCCTCCTTCCCAGCACAGGTCTCTGGGATCAAGACCTTCAACCTTACCCCAAAAGACGGATTCCCTTCCAGAGGAGAAACTTGGTGAACTAATTTGATACAGGGGAGCTGCCCTACAGAAATAGTGAGGCTGTGGAGTGGATGGTGGGTCTGTCTTCAGCCCCGCTCTCCTCTGCTGAAGATCTGCCTTATGTGGATCCAAGTCTAGTTATTATGTCAGTGCTGATGCTGCTGTGTAAGTGGGCAGTGGACTCTGGTCTTCTTCATTTGTGAATGGTGACATAGATATAAACCTCTTATAGATAATAATCTCTTATAGATATAGATATAAAACTCTTAGTGACACCAAGTAATAGCCAGTTTTTTATTGATAAAACTGGGAGTGCATTCAGATATGGAGTCAGATGGATAGCCAATGTAATTATATGCATTAATTATTTACATTAATTCTGAGTCTGTAAACAGCAGGAGCTAACAATGGTCTGATTCAAGCTTCAGGTCTAGGTATATCTTCATTAAAATTTCTTATTGTAAAGACCTTTGTGATGTCCATGCAGCACAGGGGCTACCAGAAGCCATGGGTCCCAGCACCAGGCTCAAGAAAACATAATATTTTGGAACAATTTTTTTAAAATATATTTGAGTATTAGGGAAGAGAATAACACAGTTCTCTTTGAGTGAAGTGGGGAACTCTGTAGTACATAAAGAAACTGGCAGGGATCCATGAAAATTAACATCAGAGATAAAAGGAATGCCATTGCTATGCTGGGAGAGTACAGTGAAACCCTGATGTTGGGCTTTTGGCAGGTTTAGGCATAAGGCAAACACTGATGCACAGCCCAGGCAGACCTGGCATCTTTTCCTCTGGAGCTGCCCTGCCAGATGCCTCAGCCATAAACAGGATCTCACAAACACGTACAGTCAAGGATGAACAATGAGAAAGATGAAATATAAGAGTTAAGAAAGAAGAGTGAGACTGGGAAGCCTTACTTTTAATCTCGTTTTGGTACTGGCTCTTCTGCATTAGGTCAACAATTCAATGCAGGGAAAGAAAATGGTCTTGGCCGTACACCGAGTTGGAGGTGCTAAATGTTGCCTGTCCATGCTGTCAGCTGCTATCCAGATAAACTCTGCTCAAATCATGCACCCTGCCTAGGAGAGCCAAGCTCAGACTATCTGCTAGCGAATGTGGGCATCCCTGGCTCTGTCTGTTCCACCCAAGACAACAAGTAAGAGTGGAGGCTCCCACAAAGGTGCTGACCATGCACAGGGGGTAACTCAGCCCAGTGGCATTTAGGGTGTGTGGAATGGGTGTTACACAGGCTTGGTCTTAGAGGACAGAGAGGACTTGCTCTTACAGCAAACATACTGGTATAGGCAGACTGATGGGTAACCATAGGCAAGCACCATTACCTTGATCTCCGAGTACCTACTAGTCTATAAGATCAGAGGTTCTGTATGGAATAATTAATCTGAAATACCTCCAGGAATCATTTAAACATAAAAAGTGTCACCTCAAATTTATCGCAAAATAAGGTGGCAAATCACTTGAATAAATGTTTGGTATCTGTCATAAGACATCCTCTCATAAGAGTGAGAATCTTCCAATAATCATTAGCAGCTTATTTGCATGGATTTTTCCTGCATTTGATGTGAAATCTTGTTTGGCTAGATGCGAGGAAGGCTAAGTATCTGCCGAAAGCCAGTAATTTGATTATCTACACTCTTTCTGTCTAGTTACATGATCCTTGCAAAGTCCTTTATTAAAACCTATTTAGAAAGAGTTGCTAAACCTTGGTGGAATGTCAACCATGCTAATACAATATGGCCAGTGAAGAAGAGTAAGTGCTTATTGAACAGAAAACTTTAATCTTGTTAAGACTGGATACAAGAGGAAATGGTAATAAGTGGGTTGTGCTGAAACTGTCGCTCAGACAATGAAGGTGGCACCTCCATTGTGGTGTGGACACACCTGTTCTTTTTCATACTGGAAAACTCTTCTTTCATGTAGGATAATCCTAATGTATAGGATTCCAAAAGAGCTTTTCACAGGTCATAATTATCCTCCATGCCAACAGTTCCTGAATAGGCATCTTGGTCACTTTATTTGCATTTTCTGTAACTACCATTTGGTCTTCGAAGGAAAATGATTCCTTTGAGGCAGGTTTGGGGTAGCAGTTTCTACCTTCAAAAATCATTTTTAAAACATTGATAGATGTTGTGGAAACTTGTAGATAGCAATAAACTGATAGCTAAAATAAGATGTGCTCTTGACATTTTGCCTGTATGTGTTACAGTGCAACTGAGGAGACCATGTAATTTGAAAACACTAGAAAAAGGTGTGCAGTTATATGCTATAGCACATTGAAAAGAGTGCTCTGTAGGTAACGCTTGGTCCCAAATGTAAAAGGTATGTGTGGAAATGTGTATCTCCAGAACTAGACAGCATTCCTTCTAGGCCCATAAAGCAGTTATAGAAATACTCAAAAGCCACACAAAAAAAAGCTGGACTGAGATAGCTGGGGTAGTTTCAGTAAAAGGTTTAATTAGGATGGTGAATTTGGGCCAAGTAATAGCCCAACAATGCTGAGAAAAACTAGATCTGCTGTTCTTCCTGGAGTTTTATTTAAAGACAGGGCAAATACCACAGCTTGAAGTGCAGGAGGGGTCCCTGTGCATGAATATCCAGCATTGCACTTGCACAAATCCCACTAAAAGGGCACACAGTTTGCAGAGCTTCTCTTTCTGTTGTTTCCTTAACACAATCCTGTGAGAGTGCTGTTCACACTCAGCGTTTACAGCATCATCACTGTGGCTTCAACCATTATTGGGACTCACATGGTTTGTTCTCTTTTGGAAAAGACCAAGTAATATTGTGGTCCCACCTACGCTCTTCTGGGGTGTATGTATTGCTCGTGTCTCTCCATTACAAGATCTCTTGACCGTATGAGCTGCTGTGTCTCTGCATCTTCTCATCTGAGAACAAGAAGCTGACATCTGTGACCAGGTCATGTTTGAGTGTAGAATGTTTTATTCTCATAGTTATATTAAACAGTCATAGAAGTACAGGCTCTGGTTTAGTGGTGAAAATTAGCTTTCTCCTTGCAATGAGGAGAGTAAATGCTCATAGTTGTCTATAAATACCATTAAGGAGAAGATTTGATAGAAACTTAGTTGTTGTGAAATCAGACTCCGCCAGTACCTTTTCTGGTATCATTTTACAATTATGTGCATTGACATCTGTTATTGCTAATTATTTCTTCAAACTTCATCAATGATCTCTTGCACTTCCTGTAAGAAATGCTGAAAGCTTTTAACAAACAAGTTAATTACGTATAGTTTTTGATGCAAATTAGTCCAATTAGCTGTAGCATTGATATCTTCTTCAGAAAAAGAAAAAAAAAAAAAAAGGAGAGAGAAAGAAATATACATATTTATAAGTACCTTTTTGACAGATGATGGTAGGTCATGATGAGAAATTCATTCCTGTTTATAGAATTGCCTTTTGAAAATGACTGAACCATTTGCTTAATCCTTGATTTTCAGACAGGAAGGACAGTTCATGGCACCTCAAACACCAAACTACCTCGTTTCTCCTTTCAGTAAATTCACTTTCCACCCATAGACTAGAGTTTCAGCTCCTGCCAGGAAGAAAAATTGTTATGCAATCAATACAAGTTTCTGTGGAGTTGGATTGCTCCATAACAGCTTTCCCCTCTGAACACATCCACTTTACTGACTGAATCCTATGACTTTTTTTCTGTTTTGATGTTTTCCCTTGTTTTTGTTGTGTGTTAAGAAATATGAATGACATATTTTCTGTGGCTGGCTTTTGAGGGTTAGTACTTGTGAAGAAAGGGTGTGCCGATAGTCACTGCTGGAATGTGTTGGGCACTTAATTCCCCTTCTGACTACCATGCCCAGGTATTTCATTAATTCTTACTAGCACAGATTGTGGAGAGTTACAAAACCGGGACAGCAGTATTTATAAAACGTCAATTCCAGGAAATAGCTGGTTTGTTTTCAGTCTGCAAATTCCAAAAATTGCAGCATTAACCAAGTGCTGCTGTATGATGGAGGTACACGTTTTGCGTATATCATTTCTGAGATTAGAGAATGATAATTTCCCTACCATAGTTCTGCTTGTTGGAATATGTCAAAGGAAAATAAAAAAATAATGCTTTGTTTGAATATGTTTTTCCCTAATGGAACAGAGTCAAAACTGTGTTTGCATGTTTTGTAACTCCAAGGCAAAACTCTAAGGGTGTTTCAGCAGAGGGATGGGGGAGCACAAATCAGACTCCACAGTTCTGTCTTTCAAAAATTCAGTGTCTGAGGTTTTCACACAACTTTTAATCAAAATGCAGCTTCTGTGGTTATTGTGGAGAAATATAAATTTCACTTTAAAAACTACTTTTTATACTGAGAATACTTTAGTGAGAGATTTTGACAAAATCTCATCAGATAATAGTACTATAAAGTTTTCCAAAGCTTCTTGGCCAGGCAGTAGCAATAGCCCTGAAAACATTCTCTCCTGCAAGCAATCATTCATTGTGCCAGATGTTGGGTCACTAACTGAAGATTTTCTTCCTGTATTTTGCTGTGACACTAGATGAGATGTGTTTTTTAAGTAAATTCTAAAATATTTCTTATGATTCCCTGTAATACATTTTTCTCACGCTAGTGATTAAAATATGGCTTGAATGCATAGCTGAATGAAATGGTGGACCAAAGAAAATAATTAAGAATATCAAAAGTCTATTATGGCATATAACTTAATTGTTTTTTAGTGCTGCTTCACATCTACTGTGTGTAGTTCTCAGACTCCCTAGAGTGGGAACACAAGGTCTTGTCTAAATAGAGCCATTGCATGAACTTTGCTCCAGCAGTATCATCCCGCTTTCAAACCACCTTTGCACACTTATCTTGGATGTGAAAGGGTGCAGCCATGAGCAACGTAGCATCAGCTTAACCAAAAAATATTTAAAATAAAATTTGAAGGTTTAAGGACTTAGGTAATTCAATGTAACAGCTTGTCCAAAGTTACCTGGAAGATTAGAGTCAAATGTGAATAAATGCCAGTATTTCTGAGACGTAGTTCAGTGCTCTTGTTGTTAGGGCAGGGTTAAATGAAGCACTGCACTTGTGTGAGGAGTCTGTGGGTATAATGTAGGGGGTTTTGTGGTGTGTTTTGTTGTTTTGGTTTATATTTGCAAGGACTGTTCAGGGCTCTTTTTTTTCTTGCGAGGACTGTTCGAGGCTCTTTCTTCTGCAGCAATTCTTGCGAGCCCAGGGAGTGTGTGACACACCTTGTAACCAGAGCACGCTTCAGCCTTTGACTTGCTGTCTGTCCTTGTCCAGACTCCATCCTTTCTTTTACTTTGAGCTTCTATGAGTAAGTGATTGGACATCCAGGACCTTGCAGCCCAGAACTAGGCTTAGTGTTAACCAGATTCCCAACTGGAGACAGTAGTTTCACCATAAGCTTAAAGGAGCATTGCATCTTCTGCTGGGCAAATTTCATAGAATTGAGCCATTTCTGGGATTTGTAGTTCAGGACTGTAATCACTACACATTGCAGACACTGAGGAGCTAAAGGTGCAGGCAAGAGCAGCTGGACAGAAAGCGAGACGCTCCTGCAGGCAAACAGGGAGGAAACAGAGCTCAGCAGACTTGATCGTGTTCACCCTGGGTCACAACAGAAAGGCCCAAAGGCCCCAAATCCTTAGCCTGTGCCCCAACTGCAAAAATCAGATTCTTCCTCCCCAGTTGGATTGTTTTCTCTTGGAGTTGTGTATGATGTTTTCTTAATTATTCAGCTGTGATACTCAAAGCAATAGTTGCACGAGGAAGCCGATCATAACAGTTCAAACAGTTCTACAAAAGACAGATTAACAGATTAGTAGCTGCTCTGGAAAATGTGCAACAGTGCTTGAAAGTTAATCCTGCTCTTAATGTAGGGAAAAAACAGACAGGCCTGTTATTAGTATTTCCTATTTAAAATAAACTTTTATTTCTGATTTTAAAATTGCAAATGCTATAAAAATATAGTGAAGTATGTGTTCTGAAGAAACCTCTTGAGGTTTCCTATAACTAATTATTTACAGTATGAAGATCTGGCATAACAGGTATAGGCATCCTGGCAATTATGTATGAACATAATCATGGCTTGTCAGATGTTTTTAATTAGGCTTTCCCTAGTCTGAGTGCTCTGAATGGTGATGAGCATTAACATCCTTCAGCAGAGCCATACACAACTTGTTTGCAGACTGTGACCATGTGCTGTGCTCAATGTTAGGCTTTGAAGTATGGATTTAGTTTGAAACAGGGTGAAGTGAGGTCCTATATTTGTGCCTTGTTGATTCCTGCTCCCAGTTGTTCTGTCTGCAGGTACAGCATTTGTGAGCCTCTGTCTTTCATTGTAGACTAGGTATAAGGAGCCTTTCTGCAGACAGCATTTCATGATCTCCTGGTGGGATCTAATAGGCAGCTTGGATACATTCCCAAGTAGACTCCAACACCAGGTTCTGCAAGGTAAACTATTCATCTGACTCCTATCCCTTCCTTGTTCTCAGGAGACCTGCACAAGCAGGACTAACACGTTACCTGATGGAGGAGTTACGCATAACTGGACAATAATATTGGAAATCCGGGTGCCAGGCTTGATGAATACACCAGGTACAAGAAAGTGACTTTTTCCCCTCCATTCAGCAGTGGAGAGGTCACATCTGGGGTGCTGTGTCCAGTTCAGGGCTCCCCAGTGCAAGGAAGACATTAGGAAACCAAAGCAAACAAGCAAACAGCCCCAGGGTTGTTGGGCACAGGACATTTAGGGAGAACCTGGGACAACCGTGTCTGCTCAGCCTCAACAAGAGAAGGCGAAAGGCAGGGAGAAGAGTGTCGTTGCTGTCTTCGGTATCCTGATGGGCAGGTAGAGAGAAGAGGGAGAAAAGCCCTTCCTAGCAGGGGAAGAGAAAGGAGGGAGGTAGTGGGTGACATGAAGCAGCAGGAGAAACTCCAGCCAGGTTAAAGGAAAAAATACTTCAGTGGAGAGAGGGGACAAGCTAAAGACCAGAGCAGTAGTGGGTTCCCCGTCCCTGGAGATTCTCAGACCTCCATGGAAAAGGTCCTGGGCAACAAAATGCAGAGGCTGGTCCTGCTTTGAGCAGGAGGATGCACCAGATGAAATCCAAAGATCATCTCTACACTCAGCTGTTCCACCATCCTCTCAAATCCCAAGGGGGTGGGTGCGTGACTTGTCCTGTATCATTCTGGTTTGCAGTGTGCTTAGTGCTGAGAGCAGTCTACCAAACTGTGTTTGAGTTCTTCTGTCTCTTCAAAGCAACATATTCCTGTCTTTACAGTTTGGCCGTAGGAGGAAATGTGTGATGGTATGTGTGGTGATTTGGGATGGTATTTTTACACCTGCACACAGGTACACAGAAAGGTTTTCTGTATGCCTAGGAAGAAAGACTAAAGATTTATAATATTGATGCACTAAAATATATAATCATTTGGATATCACTTACTTTATTAGAAGATTGTTCCCTGGAAACTAAAGGACTGTGGGAAGTGACTCCTTAGCTAAAAAATCTGTATGTTTAAGGAAAACAAATAAAATGTTTAATATCTGGGCAGAATGTCCTGGTTGTGAAATATATTAGAGTGGAATCTCTTACGAAAGTGGAGGGCTTTTTTTTTTTTAAAAAAAAATCCAAAAAAATTTATCCCAACAATAATAACAGTATTTTTGGTTTGAGGTGAAACCCAAAGCAGAATTGCACACCGCAACTAACAAAGTAAGCCAAGCACCTTTCAAAGACCACTGAATCCATGGACTCACTTCCCTTAGTCCCTTAGGACTCCCCAGTCACAAAGGTAGTGCCCGTGTAGGAAGGTATTTATTAAGGAAGTCGTTCTGCATGGAGAGGAGAGTGCCCAGATGACTTGCAATGTGGAGTTTTTAATTTCTTTTATTCTTCCATAATCTGGGATCCAAATAGATCCAGATTCACAAGGTTGCTCAAATCGGCACAGAGTGCTGGTGCCACAGGAGCTCTCCTGTGCATCCAATCCACTGTGTTCTCTTTGTTTTCATTTTTCTTTTTCCTTTTTTTTTGAATTCTGGAGGAGTTGGAGCAGAGGGTGTCCTGCTTTTTAAAGAGGGAAACTTCTGGCCATCTGCATGTAAAACAGGTTGTTGCTTGCATGAATATCTATGCATGGTCATTTAAGAGTGTTCATGCATTTCCTCATTTTGTGTACAAAACTGTGTGAATTGCATACGATTTAGAGAAGCGAGTGTGATCATAAAGTATTACTATGCAAAGTACAGTAGCTCAGCTTTTGTCAAAAAAATAAGCTATGTAAATAAAGCTAATACTGGTGAAGATGATGAAATTAAGATTAGCAAGTAATGAGTAAAATTATTTACTTGACTACAAAGAGAAACTGGATGAGAATCTTATCTGGGAAACAAATGTAAATACTGAGATTCCATTAGAGATACACCAATTAGTGATAGCTCAGAATCTGATCCATTATATATCCATATTAGCCCTGAAAGGGTTGCATTACAAAGATTATCTGTGTATGGTTGGTTGTACTAAGTCCTTGCTGTTACAATAAAGATTCTCCTATTACTTAACCACTTCCTGCAATCATCATCTGCCACTGTAACAGTTTGAAATTAGTTGAACAGGATCCTCTTTTTTGTTAATTTGCTTATCATTATAATTGAGGGAAAACCATCCTTTTAAAAAATTAGTTAGCTTTTAACTTCAGGCCAAAAGCTTCCTGTTACCCAAATGAAAGAGTATAGATGAAATATTTTATATTTTATGCAGTATCAGCTTCCTAAGTATTTACATTTTTTTAACAAATGTTTAAAAACATGAATCATGCAAACTTGTGATTATGTGCTTGCATAGTGATTTGTGATGCCATTTTTTTTGAGAATTATTATTTGCATTCATGATAAAGCAAATGCTGTCTGTTATTATACCTCTGTTTCTGCTATATGGAAATCGCGGTGCTTAAACAAACTGCATTATGAAAAACATGTGTTTTGAGAACCTGTTCTCTAAAGATATTTAATTTCCATTTAGAACATTAGCTTTAAAATTAATGACTGTGCTTCAAAATGCAAATTCCCCTTCTCTATTTCAAGGAGACAAACTGAAGTTCACTGACTCCTGAAATATCGCTGCTTTGTCCCAAGAAAGCGCTGTCTTTTTAAATCTCAGCTCTAATTCCTCTTTGATTTTGCATCAACACCTTAATGGGGAAAAAATTCACCACAAATCAGCATCTGATTAGCCCAAATCATCCCCTCTTAATCCCCTGCAGAAAAAAACGCGATTTGCAAAATACTGTTGTGCACCCATGTAACATCTTTGTAAATTTTAAAACCCAGGTGTATTGATGAAAATAAATAGAACATTTTAATTAAAACTCATAAAATTGTTGGACATCTGCTCTAAATTGTTCAACATTCTAGTGGTTAACAGATTTTGTGCACCTAGATAATGAATTACTCGTTATTATTGGCATAAATAGTAGCTGTGGGGCTTTTTATAGCAAGATCAGAAGCCTCTTTGTGAAAGCTCTGGCTTACTTTATAGTCTTTTGGCAGATGCCTATTAGAACCAGTAAGTTTAGCTTAAAAAAAAAAAAAGGAGGCAGAGTTAAACACAGGAAACAAGAGTTGAATGTCCGCCAATAAAAATGATCACAAATCAGGGCTGCTGATGTCATAACCCGGGAGGTCAGAGGTTGGGCGCGGAATAAATGGCTCTGAAAGGGGCAGCCTGTCTGGAGGGCTGAGCTGTTGTTGGCAGCCGGGCCCGGCCATGAGTAAATGGGAGGCACAATGCCGCCAGTGGGCCTCATTAGCGGCCGGGGCCCGGGTGAAGAGAAGTGTTTGATGAGTCCTTCACATCCCACTGCGGCACCGTGGGATGTCAATGGAATAATTACTATGATCTAATGGGCGTCTCTTTTTTGGCGCGCGGGAGCCCCCGGTGAATGGAGCCCCCTCTTTTTTGTGGCATTCAGCCCGGGTTGTGTAAACTGTGGGGTGCCGCCGGGGATGGGAGCCCGCGAGGCCGGCGGCAGGTCCGCGCCGACCCGCTTGTATTCACCCTCAATAGAAAGAGAAGGCCAAGCAATTTACTCCCCTGCCTTTCACCATGAGAGCGGCAGATTGAAGGTCACACTCGATTTGGCAGGACTTGAGTCGCTCTCTGTGCGGACGCCGAGTTAGACAGATGCAACTGCTATTTGCAGGACTTTCAAGGACGGGGTGTTTAATTGCCCCGCGCTCCGGTGTGCAGGCTCCCAGCCGCGCCTGCACCCACACAATGCGAGAGAGATGTTCCACTTTTAAGAAAGCGAACAGTGTGGATTTTAAGTATCTGCCTTGGACGTGTTTAATTTTTCACTGGAGTTTCACACCCGGCTCCGTGTAGGGCGCTGTGGTGGTGACTCTCGAGTTCTCGCTGGGCTGGATTGAACCCCAATTCGGATAACAAACGGCCCATTGTTGTCTTTATGCAGATCATTAAAAGTCTGAATTAAAATAATTGCATCTTGTGTAGACATACTGCTATTTCAGGCTGAAAAGATGTGACGTTGTCTCTACATAAAATTTGTTAGGAATGTCCTGTTAATAACATTACATAGATTGTGTAATGCTGTATGTTCCTTGTTTGAATCCAGACTGACACAATCCTGACATAACGAGATTTCGTTGTGGCTGATTTCAGTTGTCTTTATTAACAATCAGCATCATTTCCTTATTAATTACATGCTTTGTGCATCCATATGGCTTAAATTAAATTTCTCAGACTTAATTTTATTTTTTTTAAGTGGGATAATATTCTTTACAAACTCCCCAAATGTTTTGTATGTTTTCCCCAGTACTTCCCATGGGCATGCTTTTAAGGGAACTATAGAGTAACTTCTGGTTTTGATGTTCATTTTTATGATATGCTCTTTGCCTGGCTAATGAAGGCCAAACCATGGACACACAGAAGTCCATGGAAAAATTCTCAACAGCTTCAGTAGGGCCAGGATTAAAGTGTGTGGTCTACATGAAATTCGATGGAATCCAGCCTGTTGGAAAATATTTTTCCATGAGATATTTTATAAGGTCATTTTAATTACAACCTGTAGAGTATTTTGTTGTTTGCGGTCACACGGAATCCGCACTCATCGTTTGTGAAGACAACATGATCTTTCCTTTAGGCAACATTTTTTTATTTTTAAAGAAGGAATAGATTTTGGATACTTGGGAAGGTCAAATCTAGGTCAGCATCAGTGCTCTAAGCAGTACTCTAAACACATGTTTACATCATTTGGAACCCATTATTCATGGTTTTATATTACTTATTGTGAAATAACGCATCAACAGTTTTGTTTTGTTTTGTATTTAACTGGTAATATTTGAGCATTAAACTTCACATCAGCGGAGTGTGGGAGAAACAAACACGTACAATTACTAGACAAAATAGATTGGAAGTTGACGATCTTCTCTTGCCTGTGGAACCATGGATGCAGTGATGTGGTTTTCTTGGCTACTTCAAAGGAATCCACAAAAAAGCACCTACTAAAAGCAAAACCTATTGTGAGGAACTGTAAATTTTCTATACCTGGGTCTATCTGCTAGGTCTTTCTAACAATTTAGAAAACTGATTGAGGTCCACAAATTGACGAAGGCTGGAAACCCCTGATGAAGTGTCCTTCGTTGTGTTACGGGTTACTTGCCATAGTTCTTTGGTTCCTGCCTTTTGCTTCTTTGGCTAAATCTGATAAACTCATCCGCAAGCATCCAAATCTGCCCAGGGCTTGGTCGGTGCACTGAAAGACAGTAACTATGTGCTTTTCTTAGTAGTGCCAAGCGTCTTAAATTGCTTGGTTTCACAAGCACGTTTTCCAGATGCAAACGAAACCAGTGGTGATGAGCTTTCCAGCCAGGCCAGCAGCAGGCTCAGCATTTCGCATTCTTTTGCTTGCAAGTTCCCGGTGCTCAGGAATCACCGAATCCACCAGAATTACCTTTCACTTGATGCAACCCTTTGGTCTTCCCTTGGCCTCCCCTGCCCCCGCCGGGTCAATGGGGGTTTTACCCTTTGGAAATAGACCCCTGAGCGAGTCAAATAGGATTTTCGGACACCCAGGAAATGCAAAGGGAACAGAGGATGCTCAGTGTAAGGCGCTGGTGAGCGCAGGTTGGTAGGACATTTGCTGGTTTGGGGATGTGCCTTGCTGCAGCCTCCTGCTGCTGGGATGCAGCACCCATGTGGCTTTGCTTGCTGCTGCTCCACGGCCCAGAACATGCGTCAGTGGGCAAGCGGCACACCAAGCCCACCCAAAATCACCCCCGGCCTCTGGTCCCTCGTGTTTATCGCCCTCCGTCACCCTTCCAGCCGGCAGAGCACCCGGCATCGCACACCTCGAGTCCTTCACGTGGCTCCCGGTTTCCCTGAACACAGTGAGCAGGACTTGTGCCAGTGAGTTCAAAGAGCGCTAGAAATGAAAGGCACTCTCGACCAGATTTCCCAAATTGCCCAACGCTCAGCAGTTCTCTTGCTGAGTCTGCACCTGAGTAAGTGCCTTGATTCTTTTTTTTTCAAAATTATTCATCAGCCTGTAACTCTCGCTGCTCCTCATGATAAATCAGGTTTCAGTGGGAGTTGTTGTCCACTAAGTACCTGGGAAACCTTCACCGGTATAGATACTGTTATTAGAATTATTATTTCTTTATTTGCTAAAGCTGTTATTTGTTCCTATAAATATTCTGTGGTAAATTAATCCCACTTTGGGAGATGAAGCAGGTTGGCTCTGTCATTTAGTACACCCGAAGGTAAACATTGCTGATAGAAATCTGTCAGAAGCAAAACACAAAAGCCAGTTGGGTGTTCCAAGCATGTTTTGGTCAGTATCCATCCTCCTGAAACCGGTTTTGCACTGCTTCTTGTTTTTTGGAAGCACAGCAGCCCCAGCAAACAAATAATTGCAAGTCCTGTCCCCCACCAATCACCCTGGAAAACGGTTAAATTTAAATAATGATTTTGTGCACTGTTCCTGTTGTAGGTGGGGTTTGGAATGCGGAGTACAACAGACCCTCACATTTTTCACTGATTATCTTCAATTACTTGTGAGGGCTGAGCAGCCCGCGTTCCCCCAGGCACCGCTGCCTGACAAGGAATCTTCTTTCAAGCCATTTATAGTGCATCGCATTATCGAGTAACTAACAGAGCAAAACTGACACGAAAAGAAAGTTCATTATTACTTTCATTATTGTCAAGGGAGTTGTATTTACTTCTGAAGCCCCACTTTTGAACACACTTTCTACTCTGAAAGTGTTGCCAGTGTGGGGCTGCTCCCCTGCCCTGGAAGAGGCTCTGGGGCTGCAGCACCAAGCGCCTCCAGAAAAAGCAAATTGTGCTTTTAGAGAGTTACTGCATCTGTGATTTGAAGGCTTGGAGGTATTTCTTTTGCCCGACTTTAGGTGGGATAGGAAAAAATGAAAAAAAAAAAGGTGTAGAAAAGTGACACCCTTTGTGAGAATTTCATTACCAAGATTAAAGTTGCAGAATAAATCTGCAGTTCATAATATACAATTCATACAACTCCATTTGTCTAAGAACACATGCCTTGAGAGACACTCAATAACTAGGCACTGGGATACTGTCAAAGATCATAATTTTAACCCCTCCACATTTTACAGATGTAATTTAAATTACTACCAAAAATCTAGTGGCCAGACTGAAGACATTGCTGCTGCTCGGGTAATTACTTATTAATCTAGGCATGTACTTGTCTTGCTTTAACAGTGCCAGATTCCATATGTAATTTGTTTGACCTATTTGCTTTTAAAACTGGAATTTTTTTTACTGCATCTGTGGGAATGCTAATCGAGCCTTAATAGGCAGATGGAAGTATTTCCAAACCATCTTATTTGTCTTATTTTCAGTACTGTGGTTTATCAAGTAGTTCATGAGCAATTTGAAAAGCCAATCTGTGTATACAAATACTTTAATCACAATGCATACTGAACACATCAGGCAGTGATGTCATATTTCAAACTAGTGTCTTGCGTCGTCTGATAACAATGTTTGCAGGTGGGAAGGATATAAGCATGTCCAGATATATATATTTTAGGTAAAATGTAACTGAGTGTGTGCCCATGTTAAAACATCAGCAGAACTGTTAAGCTCAGCACTCTTTTTCAATGGCTCATTCCTCCTCTCTATGTCATAAAGTCATGCTTATTGTTTTCTTTTTTTTCCTTTCTGCAAAAAGATGACCCAGGTAACTGGCAGTCAGGTGGAACCATGGACTTTATAGATTGTTTACTAGAAACCTCTTTTAAAAATCCGGCTTTGAAACCGCTTATTAAAACTCCCTTGTTTGTCATATTTCTGCCAACTCTTGCCTCCAGGACTGTTTTATTTACATATTTTCTAATCATAGGAAAGATCAATTTTAGATTACGATTGGAGAAATCTTCTGTAATTACTAGAAGAAAAGAGAGGTTACTCTACATACGTAGTAATATAATCCAATGCTTTGGAACAAGTCCTTTCCCAGGAAAGATCCATAGAGCTACAGGACAAAGAAGTGATGCAAGCATTTCCACCCAACGGTGCGCAAGTTTTCAGCAAGCAGAAAAGCAAAACTGGGGACTAGCAGCAATTATTTTGCAAACCAAATTCATACACATTTTGGAGCTGCCAGTAATTATGCCAAACCAAAATTCACATTTACTGCAGCTCTTATATTTGAGAGCAGTTTGGTCCACAAAGTTGTTCTTGTATCCTTCTGAATTTTTTTGCTTTGCTCTGATAATAGGCTAGATAATGCATGTTCCTTTGATCCAGAGTAGGTTGAAGAAGCGGAAAATGGCAGGATTATAGGTAAAGATAGACAAGCTGGATTTCAGAGCTACTGCTAGGGGAAGGCAGGATATATTCTGCAAGTTGAGGGTGCTTTTTGTCTTACAATGATGTCTTGAAATGCCAATATAAATAAAGCAAGCGGGGCTGCCAAAAAACAATTTTCTCCTTTATTATTCTACCTTTTCAATTCTAATTAATTTTTTTTTTAAAACAAGGCTAATGGCCTATAGCTATGGGATGGGAAGATAGGGCTCAGATAATGTGAATATCATTATAAAAAGAAAAATGCTGTGTGAAAAGGTAAGATAGTAAAGGTGAAGCTCATTTAGTGCAGGTACTTTACAGTACCCATTAGCTGCGAGCTAGTAAGATGGGTCTTGACTGGTCCTCCCAGAAACTTTGGCTACTTTCTTCTTTTCTGTTTTGAGCGAAACAAGAGTCTGTGCTGAGCGAACTGGGCTGGGCTGTCACAGCCACAGGAGGAGAGCTGGAAATCCAGGGCATAGTGGCCTCAGTGACACCTCGGGCTTTGAAACACTTGCACTGGGATTTCACTACAGGTCAGGAAAAATTGCTCCTGCGCTTGGAACCGTGAAGCTCTGGGTTTGCTGCTGAGAGTCGCTCTGCAGGGAGCAGGTTGGCAGCTGCTGGGCAGCTCGGGAACATCCACGCCAGCCACAAACAAGTTAAACTGGATGTTTGAAGCGTTCATCACATGGCATCGGGCGCTCCTAGTGGGTTCATTTGCCTTTTGCGAAAACAGAACGTTTGGCCACATGCAGCTCCAAGCCACGAGACTGCGTTGCTTCTACTTTGGCCCATCCTCAGCACACTTAAAAGCTACTCAGCTTAATAACTGTTAATAACCACTGAGGGCCAAAGGAAGCTTTGACTCCTCTTTTGTGACTATATTACTTCTCCATCTATTGCCAGTACGGCATCTTCTGAATAGAAGCCAATAGAGAACGCATGTATTTTAAATCCCTCATTTTCTGAAATCTCTGCTCTGTGAATTCACTATAGGAAGCTTAAATATAATGCTGAGCAAAAAAATAAATATTTCTTTATCCTTGTTAGGTGCACAGCACAAATCTAGAGGTGTTTATGTCCTCACTACTACACAATATATTTTTTTCCTTCTTAAGTGCAGCCTCTCCACAGCCCTTCTGATTGCTCTGATGTATGTTTTCAAATCACTTTTACCTCTGGCTTTCCCTCTGTGTACCCAGCAGCCAGGTAGCTGCCGCCAGCAGCGATAGAATCTCTCTCTAACCTTCACGTTCAAGTTTGTGTGCAGCTTTAAATGAGTTTGTTTTCTGTCCCAGGGCTGCAGATGTGATATTGGTTCTGTTTGCCCAGGTCTGGCTGCAGAAATGCCCCGTGCAAAAGGCCACTTCCAGATGAGGCGAGGAGGAAACCTTTGGTTAGGTCAGACCCAGATGAATATTCAAAATGACTTGATGGTACTAGAGGATAAAATTTCTTCTTTATTTTGTGAGGGATCCTGCTCATATCTGAGATACCCAGACATTTCTCTAATGATTTTGCACATTTCAAAAATAACAGATGGACAAAAATGGTTTGTACAATGTAGTTTATTTTCTGAAAGCAAACAACTAATAGCATGCACGATCACTCAAGAGTGTGTAATAAAAAAAAAAGGAACTTAAATAACTGTTACATTCTCAACAATATAGTCTTGTGAATAACCAGAAGGACCTATTCATTATTTGTCTCCAAATATATCTCCAATCAAATGATTCTTCTGTTTGGGGGAATCTCTATTAATAGAGACCAAGGAAAATAATATCATCTTTGTCTCTTTCTAAGACATGTCCTTATTGTGTTTTGGACAATGGGGTCATTTATGATGATGAGCTAACTTCTTCTGAATTCTGAAAATGTAATTTCAGATGAACTGTGAGTAGTTTTACTAGTCATTGAAATGTATTTGTGACCTAATTTCCAATTTACAATAGGCAGTATTCTAACATTGGTGTAAACAGCAGCTTAGGCATCTGTACACTTCCTTGAATGAAGAGGGGGGAATAGATTTAAAATAACATGTCATGTCTGTGATTTCTGCTCTTTTTCGTATATTATGTTCATAAATTCATCTTGGGAGAGCAGGGCAAGACAATAGAGGACGCATGGCACAGTCACCTGGGCTGAGCAAGTGGTGCAGGGACTCACTGACCTGTGGCAACGGCAACTGGCTACAACTCAGCCAAAAGCTGCCCCAGCTGTGGCAGAAAATTGATCCTTGGGCTCTTCTGAATCTGTAGCAGCTGCTCTCCATCCATGACAAGCTGCTGATTTCTATCTGAGAGCAAGGGCTTGTCTCTGCCCTTCCAGTTTCTCTTATTTTGGAGGAGTCAAAGATTAGGATTTACAACAGGAGGGCTCATAAACCTCTCAGGCCTGCAGATTGTAAATAGGTAATTAAAACTAAGCACCTGCCTAAGTGTTTTGCTGATACGCAGTGTCCTGTCCCCTGGGTCAGTAGTGGTTGGAGGATGGCTCTGGTGGTCTCGACATCCGAGGAGATGCACATGAGTTGTCCGGCATGGGCAGAGGGAAGGACGGGCCCTGGAATGAGGTATTTCTATACCACTTGATAGGTATCTATAGGGCATTACATTAGTATAACAGTTTGACATGAAAATAAAACTTAAATCGCTGACTGACTCTCGCACAGACCCAAAGCCCTTTAATTCATTGAATGTGTTTTGTCTGAAAGAAGTGGAATGAAGCAGAGCAGTAGTTTCTCTCTCGTTCAGGTGATACAGGGAGTAAAGATTCTGTGCTGACATCTCCTTTTATTTGTATTGGAATATTAGAGCAGATAAGGAAAAGAATTCTTTAATTTCAGTCACTGTCTAAGTATCCTAGCTTTGGCTGTTCTGGTATGTTGTGATATACCTATAATTATCATACTTCAGGGTTTTTTTACAATTGGACTAGAAAAACTAACAGAATGAGAAGAGAAGGATGCAAGAGCTTAACTCGGCATGGATATTGATGTGGTTTAAGGCTCTGTTTAAACTAAGCTCATGTAAACCATTGTGCTGATATAAGTAACTATGTTAAAAGCTGCTGCTGCCAACCCTTTTCACTTCAATTTACAGCCGCGTTGTAAATTAACTAGTGCAGCTAAACTCCTATAAACCAGGTTAAGTTTATTTCAAGGGTATTTTCACATAAAGCTGTATTGCTTTAATTATCTATTTTAAAACCACATAATTTTGTTAATCCAGTGTAACTTTTGTAAAGTAGCCTTCAGAAAATTGATGGAGCGCCAAATTCTGCTCTGTCAGTGTCTTTGCTTCACTGAAGGTTTGTAGTAACTTTCTTTGCAGTAATATTTAAGAGCAGAATTCGGCCTCTTTCTTCTCTTCTATTAGAATATGGAGGGAATAACTCTTGATCTCATCCATTTAGTATGATTGCAGTGTCTTGTGAAGAATGAGAATAGTTTATCTAGTCTATAAAATCAGATCTCCTCCTCCAAAGAAAAATGTCTTAGCTTTTTCTTATCAGTGTGCTTTAAAAAAGCCAACCAACCAACCAGAACCCTGGAAAACCACACACTAACTTCCATACTGTTTTAAGAGTTAAAGTTTTGGGCAGGGAAGGTTTCACCCAAGCACAAGAAAGGTGTTAGTTAATCAATCCTGCCTCTTTACGCTTGTGCTCAATGAAGTTCAATCCCCTGTGCTTTATTTCTCCTTCTCTACCCAAATTACCATGGGCAAGAAAAACACCACCAAAAGCAGCTACTTTGAGTGAAAACACCAGTTTGGAAGACGGGAAAGAGTTTTGCTCAGACAGCCCTGGCTGCACAAAACACACCTAACATTTATAACAGAGTCTGAGACAGGGAAAATGAAGATGGGCTGTTTCTTTACCTGATGGAAACTCAGATATTTCCATCGCTACCACTGGAGTGACCATGACTTTGCACCGCTTTGAGCTGTGGCCCGTTTGTGTCTCATATCAGCTTTAGCTTAATAGTGCTGGATGCCGTCCTTCTTCTGTTACACTGTTTACAAAATGATTGTAATTAACTAGATGATGACTTAATAAATGTGTAAGATAAATCCTTCTTGGCTGGAAAGCAGAAATGGTTGGCAGCTTCTGCTTGCTTAAATTAAAACAAGAAGTTGCTTCAACATTACATTTCCAAACAGGCAAAAACTTGCATTGCCATTTGGAGTGGTAAAATGAAACCATGACAATATTGTTGTTTGAGTGGGTGGTGCTGGAAATTGTTTTACTTATAACCTCTCATTTATTTGTGCACAAAAAGTAGCTCATTCCTTTCTTTTCAGCATATGTGAAGGGTAACATGGCTATCTATACATTATATATTATTTACCAAACAAACTCATAATATTTGCCGTGTCCATGTATGTACAGAAATGTATTTGAATTGAGTGAATGTTTCCTCTCTAATTCTCCCTTTCGTTAACTGTTAGTTCTGCTGCATTTGCATGCATGCCAACTGGTTTGCTTTGAAAGAAGCAATAATGTGGTTTTAAAAAGTAATGCAATTATTTTAAGCATTTTTTTCTGAAGCTTTTTTTTCCAGCTGTAGTTAATTTATGTCTGATTAGTCTGACCTTTCACCCTATAAGGAAGTAGTTTAGCAAAAGAGATAAATGTGGTCACAGTATATATGTGTGCGTGTGCTTATGAATGTAATCATCATCTTTTTATTGGTTTATGTTCAGAATAGAGAAGTTTTGATTACAAATATTTACGCATGCTTTTATCTGTGCTAATGTTTACCATGAGTGTTTGAAATTATGCTTTTTTTTCCCCTTGCAAAATCATAAGAAAAGTTATAGTTAATGTGGTGGGTTTTCTGAGTCTTACTAGAACAAATGAAAACACACAAAATAGTCTACTATACTTCTCAATTCATTCCTGGTTTTTAAATACATTTATCTGCTGGTCAGTCATTACAGAAATCTAAATCTTTGCTTGTGGTTACAAAATGAATACACGTTTGCACAGAATGGTGCTGAAATACAATACAGGTCTGCAATGGTAAGACCAAGGGAGAGCAACAGCTGAGAAGGAAAATGGCTTTTAGACCTCTCTTACCTAGCAGAGCGCCTGTCTTTCGTTTTCTGTCTCAAGCAGACACCTGCTATTTTCCCGTCTTAGGTTTTGCGGAGAGGAGGTGATCGTTGATTTGTGCGTTAGATGAAAAGGATTAATTAATTGCATCGTTGCCTCTTGCTGCTGTTTGAGCCTACGATGATTTGAAAATAACATGCCTTGCATTCTGACTGTGTACATGTTCGTACAAAAGGTTTGACGCACCTACGCGTGAAAGCTCGGGGCAGTTGTCGTGTTCCAGAGAGGCTGCCCGGCTGAGTTGTTCAGATCCAAATCCAGAGCTGAATTTCTGTAGTTTCTGTATCATAAGAATTAGTGCTGATGTATCAGCTCAGGTTTAATTTAGAGCTGCTTCTCAAATGACACCAGTTACAGGAAATCACTGGCAGAAGGATGATTCTGTTGTTACATTTGTTCCCTCCCAGTTTGACTCGAAGTGTGTGGTGCCACAAACTTGGTGAGGGCAATTGTTGAGGGATTTGTAACTGTGAATTTCATTGGGATCTAATCAGCTACTGCTGTGATGCCTTTCTGGCACTCCCAGCTGTAATTGGTACAGTCCTTAAATGGCATCTATTATGGATTGTCTCTTTGGCACTAGGTCAGGTATTTGAAAAATAAACCTAGTTTGTGAATACATACAACCAAAGAGGTGTATTCTAAGCCAAGAGCAGTTTATCAGATGAATGAATACAGGTTATCTCTGTATTTGTATTGTGGCAATCTGTTGAGTTTTGGAAGGGTGCAAGAGGTGGGAGCGGGAACAGCTGACCCAGGAAAACTGCCAAGACACTGTCCCAGTGCTCAAGGATGGACTTAGGAAAGCCAAAGCTCTTCTGGAGCTGAATTTGGAAAGGGGTGGGAAGAAGACTTGGTGAAAAAGGCCAAGGAACTCAAGGAGTACTTCAGCCCAGTCTTTACTGGTAAGATCTGCCTTCAGAAATCCCAGGTCCTGGGACCAGAGGCAAAAACCTGATCAAGGAAGGCTCCACCTGGATGGAGGTGGATCAGTTTGGGGGACATTTAAACAAACTGTACCTACGAAGTCCGTGAGATCTGATGGAGTGGGCCCATGAGAGCTCAGTGAGTTACCTGGTGTCCTGGTGGTGTCACTCTCGATGATCTCAGAATCACAAAACATTTTAAGTTGGGAGGTCATGTAGTCCCTCTCTGAAAGACCATGGAAATCCATGGAGATTCCTGAAGACCACACTGCGAGTGCTGGTACTTCCCTTATGAAAAGGGATGGCTCAACTGCCTTCTAAAAATCTCTGCCTTTGCTCTTTTTTTATTTAAAATGTGTATTTTCTTTAGTCTTCGTTCATTTATTGGGGGTTTTCACTCCTTGGAAACCTTGGACAGAACATTTTCCTGCTGGATTAGAAGCTCTTGATGATGCTGTGGTACTTGTTAACAATGGGAGAATACTATAAAAATATGGCTCTTGTTGGCATCAGTTTTACTTGTTGATACCAACTAAGTTACATGAATGTCCTTTACTCCCCAAGTGGTCCTTTTCAGTGAAATGCTTAAAATTTGAAAGTCTTCTAGACCTCAAGATATGCCTTTTGTGGCAGTGATGCCATGCAGATAGAGGAGCATCAAATGTTAACTTCCAACAAAACAACTTTTTTATCACTACATCCCATCTTTTAATTTTGCAATGACCTTTTCATTTGGGAAGCACGCTTACCTTGTCTCGATGCTGACAATGAGAAGACAAGCTCTGTACCTGCATTTCAGGGCACACGTTAGTGTGTATCAGTGACTGTCACTGCAGGAAGACAACGTGTTACGAGAATCTTGCCCAAAGCACATGAGCAAAGTTCGCATTAGAAATCCGCTCAAATTAAAGCAAAGCTTGGCACGCTCAGCAACAGTTCAAAATCCAATCTTGTGTTGTCACAAATTCTCTGTCATTAGCTGAACGTTAGTGTGAATTGTGAATGCTGTCAGACTCCCTTTCCTTACTGTAGGGAATTTTGTATTGTTGCTCCTATTATATTGAGAGTCTCGGAGCTGAAAGCTGCAAGCAGTGATGCTGCTGCGCTACTTATTTGCCAGAACGGAAGGAGCTGCTCACAAAATAGTCTAATTTCAGCATCTGTCAAAGAAATGAGGCTGATCAACAAAAGAGTTCATTTGATTGCTTTGAAAAAAATTAAGTGCTGGCTTATGACACACAAGACATAAATTAAATCATAACTAGATCAAGATTACTGACAAGAAGTGATGACAGGTGTTGAGAATAAGTTGACACGGAGATACTGCCCTGTATAACAATTGTCAGTCATCGGCTAGTTTTGAGGTTCTGCTGTGGCTAATGGGGAACGGTTACCAGAAATGCATAGGAACTGTTATTAACAGTCACATTTAAAAAAAACTAATTTATGTTACAAACATTTGCTGCTTTAACAGCTGTAGACACATCTGATAACAGCAGTATTAATCAAAGCAATATGAAATATTGCACTTTTATTCAGTACGGTGGTGAAGAAACAATTTCTAATAGAGATACTGGGCTGGGACTAGGACGATCTGGCTTTGCGTTCTGACACAGCCCTCTCTGTGACCCTGGGCAAAACGTGTCACCTCTCTGCACATAAGTGCTGAGTACGGGATGATATTTCTGTTGTCTGTCTTGCCTGTTCAGGCTGTGAGCTCACTGGTGCATGGCCTGACCCGGCTGTGGAGCTGCACACCTGGCACACCTGATTTTCTCTGTTGTTGTCACAAGAAGACAACTAATTACTAATACTGGTAGGGAGGAAGGCACATTTGTTGCCCCCAAAAAACTTACAGTAATGAGAATTATTGCTGCTGAGGTTAAAGTGGTACTTACTGCATATGCAACCAGATCGTATCCATGTGCTGTTATTTAATAGATACAGACTGACGGTAAAAAAAAACACATAGATGAAATTATATCATCTCTATTGACATGTTTGACACATATTTCCCCTGCCACATACTGTGGTCTCTGCTGCAGTTTGGGCTGCAGAGAGTGAGATCTTCCTGCCTGCAGCACTTCACAAGGATATTTATGGACAAAAAAATGGATGGGGGATAAATATCTGCCAGTCAGGCCCCTCTCAGCATCTTTCTTCAGAGAAATGCATCATTATATTTGAACGGTGCTGTTTATGAAGTATCATTAGCATTATTCAGTTAGTGACTTCAGATGTCGTCTTCTCTGGTCAGAGCAATCATTATCGGTTTATCCAAGAAGAGCTGTGACAGATGTCATAGTTTGTTACAGTCACTGTATGCCAGATTTAGCCTCTGGTTATGTACTGCTTGAGTACTTTCTCTAAAAGCATCTTGTGAGTACCCTGCAGTAGAAACAAGTGACAAGGACTTCAGATATATTTGTGACATTGAATGGATGCGTTTTTAGGATGAGATTACGATGTGGTAAGCAGGCAAACAAAGAAGCAGAAGATACTTGCACAAAGCCAGTTTCCTACCTTTCCTCATGTGTTCTTATGTGCAGATAATGCATTAATGGTAGTCAAGCCCTGCAAATCTCAGCTTAAAGGTTTTTTTGCCTTGTTGCAAAACTATTGCACTTGTTTAATATGATCTTATCTGTATTTTCATCATAGCTCAATCTGCTGGTTTAAGTGTTGTGGTATATTGTGAAGATGATGGAAGAAGGAAAGGAGCAAGTAAGCGTGACTTGTTGTCGCACAGGGTCCAAACTCAGCTATTAATTGTATTTGGTCTTGAGCAACAAAATGTATAACTGGACACAGACCATCCTATTGGTCTGGCCAGTATATAAATACAGGCAATAAATTGAAAGGTCTGTGTCTGGTGAACTATAAAGACAGGATCTGGTGTTATCACACGTTCTTGAACTCAGGTTTTTTGTGTAACTAGACATGCCTCATTTTTGGGGCAACTAACAGCCTTCCCAAACCAGAAACCTGCCTTTTCGCTCCCCTCTTCATGCTGGGGGGGGAATCCCACATCACTTTGTGGCTTTGACTGGGTGAAGAACTGTGCTATAAATTGACATATTTTTGCTTGTTATATATGTAAGTCAGGAGTTACAAGCCGGCAGCAGCCACTTGAATGCTGTGATCCAGGTCAGCTATCAACTGTTTGTGTAGAGGACGTGTAAATACCATATGTTAAGTATGACTGATGAAAACAAATACACAAAACCCCAGAGAACTCACTGGTGTCATCATAACCCTCAGAAATCCTTTCCCGCCCACTAGAGAGGGAAGTGAGAAAATGAGTGACAGAGCACGGATTACCAATTATGGGTGACGCTTCTCTAGTCAATTAATGCTTCTAAAGTTGTGAGAAAGGATGCAACAATGTCTACTCTCTAACTCTAATGACCTGTAAAAAAAATAAACAATTGTGAAGAAATGCTCTTATCAGAAACAGTTCTTCTGCACGTACCTCTGAGAAGGAATCAGACACAGGATATTATCCATCTGGCCAAATGATCCATGAGATGCTACTCTCTTCCAGAATAACTGCATTCTTCCGTAAAGGCCGCTTGTCCCATTGATGCTTTCTAAGGGACACTGCTGCCATTCGTTCCTTAATTAGGAGATTAGGAGAATTCTTTGACTGAAAATTAAGAATCACTATGGCTTATTTTTATCACTAAAAGATCACTCCAGCAACTTCCTCCAGGAAATTGCAAAGGGAAGTCATTATGTGAGGGGGGCTGGGGAGGCAAAAGCCAAGTAGATTGTGCATATGAACCCCAGATGAAATGCATCCTAAGTCTGCGAGGGGGGCAAAAGGGGTGTTTACTAGGTCATTTACTATGTACTTGTTTTTAAAGTTTCCTTTTCCATGATTACTTGTTGACCTTAATTGTTTCCATGCCCATGAGATAAGTCTTTGTACTTCCTACGGAGGCTTAGCGGCGAGGTCTGGGGATTGCTCTTGCTAATTGCCCTGTATTCCTTCATTTCCCTTGAGTGTCTGCGACAAGCCTATTCCCACATATGCTACCAAAATCCATTTTAATAGAAGGGGCAGCAATGCACAGCTGACGACATATGTTTAGCTGCATTCAGTACTCGCTGAAGCATGCCTATCATGCTGCATAAAAGGAGAAGGTCAGTACAAAACAAACAGCTTTTTACAAGCCACAGCTTAAGGATCCTGTCCTAAAGAACGCTTACATTTCAAAGAGAGACAAATAAGCTTGTCGTTGAACTCAGTTCTGTTCCTAGGCTTTTTTTTCTTTGCATATATTAGAAATGCTGTTAGTCTCCCAGGACAACCTGCATTAAAACCTTCTCTTCTGGCAGAAATAAAGCTGTCCAGGGCCTGATCCTCAGCTTTCCCAAATCCCCAGAGCACAGCAAAGGTTCCCTGGCCCTGCACACACCTGCTGCTGGACGGCAGCCTCACATCCCACAGAATAAGTTTATGCAGCCCTGTCTGCTCGGCTTTGAGGCAGAAAAGGTTTGTCTATGCACAGGGTAAAATAAAGCACAGCTAGGAAAGGAGGTACTGAAAGAAAAGTTGTGCTCATTTCAGTGGAACTGGTTATTTTATTATTATAATTATTATTATAATTATTTTTCCCCGCTCAAAATGACCTGGAAGAAGGTGTGACATGGCCCAGAGAAGATTTCCCAAGGCACCAAGGACAGCTGGGCTCCCAGTTCCCGTTATCTCCCATGAGAGCACACCAGTTCTGTCCATGCACTTGCAGGAGCTGTGGCCGAGGGGACACACAGAGCTCCCCATTTGGGGCCGGAGGACTGAATTCATCCTTCACATCCCACTGAAGGCCTCTCCCAGCTGCAAATGGGTACGGCCTCCGGCTGATAAATCAAAACCAGCCAGGTTGGTGGCAGCCACATCTCTGCCGGGTGTATCAGAGGGAGGGCAGCTCCCCACACCAACCCCGGGGGCTTTGGGGGGTCTGCACAGACCCTGCTCCAAAAGCAGGTTGGGGGCAGATTGCCCACGGCCCTGAAAATCCACTGGGGCAGGAAAATATTGCTTCCCAAGATCAACTCTTGTGTAATGTAGCTAGAAACATCTGTGCAGCTGGATCTGCAAGGGCATCCTCGCATTCGGCCCTTCCACATTTTTTGGAGCCTTTTCAAAAGGCACCTCCCCTGGGAAGCATTGCTTATTCAGCAGATTCCTGCAGAAAAGGACTGTTTGTGGCACTGATTCATTCATTTCTGTTATTTATGCTGCTGCGTTAGGTGCTGTGTGAAGCAAGAGCAAAGCACTGTTCATGCCCCAGAGGCATCTGAAGTCAAGAAGAAGGCAAGATGTGAGGAGTGCATGCAGTACATGAGAGGGTTGAAGGAGCAGGCGGCGCTGGTAGTCAGGTGGGCTGAGACAAAACTGTGCTTCCTACTCCATATCTGAATGAAATCAGAGCTTCTCCACCCGATTTCTGCGTGCAAACCTAGTTTACGTGAGGATGTGTTGTAATATTAATTCCAGGTGCCTAAGCTGGACTTGGGATGGTTTCCAGCCTATGTGGGCTGCGGCAGGAGGGCACAGCAGCTTCCGCGCTGTGCGTGACATGGGACTGCATGGTGGGGATTAGCGCCAATTAGTACTGGTGAGAAGTGTGTTTGTTGCAGATATTTAATGCAACCAGGAGCTCCCATCAAGAAGAAAAATATTTTTAAAATTATGAAAAATCTGGTCCATAAATATTACTCTTAATATGCTTTTCAAGGCAATATTTGGCCCAGTCACGTCAATCCTGCCAGGTGCTGGGCAGCACTTGCAACAGGACAGACAGGACAGACCCTTCTGATTCCCTCTAAAACTAGTGGGACCTGGCATGTCTCAGGGATGTTTAGAAACATATTTTCCCCCCACTTTGTACAAATGTTTTTTCTGTTGTTCAATAAAAGCTGATATAAATAGTATTTTCTTGTTTCAACGGGGCATGATTTCTTCCAAATTTCCATGTGAATATTTAAATATGTGGCTCTACCAGCTGTGGGCTTTGTGCTGTGGTGCCAGGGTGCTTTATTGATCTTAGAAACTGGAATCTCAGGATGCAGCAGAAGCAATGATGCCACCAAAATAGGTGCAAGTGCTCATTTGCTTGCGGGAAAATAAACTTCTTTTAGTGAGTCAATTTTGGACTGGGATTTCCTCTTTTTTTTTAATTTAGTGTAGATTTTTAAAAAGCTCTTTCGCAGCCAGCTGGTTAAAATGATGCAAATGGTTTTAATGTTCTTTTGGGGAAAATTTGCAGAAACAGTTCTTGGTACAGGCTAATAAAATTCTAATGCTTGGGCTTGAAATAAGCACAGAGTGAGTTTCAGAGGCAGGCTGTTCTACTGCTTTAAAAGTAGAAGCATTGGGGCATGGTACAGGGACTGCGATTGACAGATCTATTGGTGCCATTTGTCTCCCTCATGCTTTCCAGTATTAATGCATTTGGCCAATCCTAAATTCACATTTGTTTGCCTGGTAAGGAAACCAATTAGAGGCAAAAGATCATTTATAGGGGATGCCGCTGCTGCCTGTTTATACTTGGGGACAAAAGTACTGTCTTTGAGCAGTTATTTCAGGCTCTGTAAAGACACGAGTGGGCTGACAGCAGATACACCTGTTCTAAAAGAATTCAAGATCCAAATGGACACGTTTAATTGCTGTGAAGTGTATTAAGCGAAACCACAGCTCAGGGGGGGGTTTTCAGTATCATCAGCCAAGCTCAGGGTTTGTACCACAGCGCAGAATTTTCTCAGGCCCGGGGATGCAATGAGGCCGTGCGCAGGGTGTGATGTGATTCAAGCACCTTGCACGCCCCTCTGTCACGAGTTTCGGTGTGCTGATGGTTTAGATGAAGATCTGTGCAGCCAATTGGGTGCTTGGCTGGTTTCCACAGCCCAGCCGATCTCAGGGATCTGGCTGAGGAACCCGATTGATCAAAGGCTGTGGGGTTCCCTGCCGGTGCCGCTGCTGCACGGCCGCTGGGACACGGCATTCCTCGGCAGGTGGAAAAGTCCTTCCAGAGGAGAGCGTGGAGCCTTATAGCAAAATAGACATCAGTTAATCTCTCATGCCTAGATGATTTTACTGTGACGTTCTGCCAAGCAGCCCGAGGCAGTGAAAAGTAAACTGCTAGCATTAGAGTATCATTACGTTTCTGATCCTCTGGAGAAGCCAATATTTGTTTGCTTTTCCTCTGGAGTGCTTCATGTCACCATGTGTGCTCCTCTCCCCTTCGTTTCAGGGCAAGGAGAGGGGGAGGAGAATAAAAGTGACTGCACAGCCCAGATTTTGTGCTGTTTGGGTCTGGAAAGTTGGTGTGGGGTTTTGTGGCAGTGGTGGGGGGGGATTTCTCTGCTTGTTTTTTCGTTGGTTTGTTTTTGGTGTTGGTTGGTTGGTTTGGGGGTTTTGTTTGGCTTTACTTTTGTTTGTTTTGTTTTTCTTTCTGCTCTCCTTTCTTATACCTACAAAATGTGTAAATGTGCTATCTATTGCAGCTGTGTCTAAGTGAGTATTGTTTCTGAAATAGACCAGTCTCTGCAAACAAATTTTTGCAGCCAAAATGGCTTGTAAACCTGATAGGCACAAAAACAACCTGAAAAGGGCTCACGGGCTGAAGGATAAAGGTCTTTCCTCCAGTCACCCGGGCTGCGTGATGAACCTGAACCATTTCTACCACCCGACACCTCTCACCCAGCGGAGACGCTGGAGGGTTTGATTCATCCTTCCTCTGGTGCAGATCAAGGTACCGTGGATTCAGCAGCTCTGGAGTGCTGGGATTTCATGAGCTGAAGAACCTGGTTCCATCTCTCCTCTGCCTGAGCTCCGGTGGGGTCAGTCGGTGCTGGTGCTGCCCTTACACCTTCCTCCGGCTTTACACCCCCGGGACCAGGGCGGCTTGTTCAGCCCTTGGCCCCGGGCAGCCCACCCTTCCCATCCACTACCTGGTAGTCTCTATTCCCTCAGGGAAAAGAGAACAGTATCATCCCTCCTTCCCCTGCCTAATTTGTTTAAGAAAACCCAAAGCACGGCCTGCAGGTAATTAAAAGGCAGCGGTGCCCCTTGCTCTGCCGCAGGTGAGGTGGCTGGGGGTGCTGGGCCAGGGCTGCCCCGGGGCAAACCCCGCGGGAGCTTCGAGACTCACCCAGAACGAGCCCAAAAGCTCCATCCAGCCAAGCTGCTCACACACCTGCTGCACAGCTCCCAGGTCAGAGGAACTCTGGATAGGGACTGTTTTGTGTAACTGCTAATTCTGCTAATTTGCTCATCTGTAGTAGCAGCTAAAACATATAAAATTATTCCCAACCTATAACGCTGTTATGTAAACTTCCGAAATAAGATTTTATGAGGATTTCTGTTCCTTTATTTTTGCTTTATCTCTTAGGTAGTGGTGATTGTGGAAGTGACTGTAATCATGATGTGAATTTGGAAGCGATTCTAGAAATCACGGAGGGAAGGCACATTTCAGATGGGAACAACCCACTCGAAACACTTCATCTTGTCTTTTTCTCTCTTCTTTGCTACTACCCTTGCAGCTGATTTCAGCTGATAAACATCATTCTTGTGCCCCTTGGGTTATTGTTACAGAGATCATAAAAGCTCCAAATAAGTAAACTTTAGAAACGAGTCACTGGATCTATTGTCTCACCTAGAGATGCCTCTTCCCCTATTGTTCCCGAGGTGAAATGTTAACTTGCTTTTCTTTGAAGACTTTCACAGACAGACTTGCTATCAACATCGGCAAATTACAGTGACCCAACATCCTGGAAGCCAGTGTTCTTGTCAGGCACCTATCTGAAAGTTACTTTTTGTATATGCAGATGACAAAAATACATGATGGAAGTAATTATGTTGCCTTTTACTTTCTCTTGTGTAGAATCAAACGCTGAATCTTATAGTGACGTTCAAATATGCAACATTTCAGCTGCTCTCAGGGTTGATTGAAAAGCAGGAAAAAATAATGGAAATTTGATCTATTTTCTTTACAAAGTTGCAAGGAAAAAGAACTTCAGTTGGTAACCTGTGATATACAGCCTTAAGCAATTTTTTTTTCTTTTAAACTTCAATCTTTAAAATCCTCACCTGAAGTAAAAATACGGAAAAGGATATCACAAAGGTCAAAGGTAGAATATAATGGGAGATAAAAGATGCTATTAAAAAAAACCCTTGAAAACTGCTCAGCTGTTTTGCAGCACAAATTTTTTCCTGCATTTCCTACATCAACATTTGCCTGGAGGAAGGGAAGGAAAGTGATGACAGGGCAATGTTATGACGGGAGAAAGATGATTAAAGGTGGCATTTAAAAAATAAATATAACGGTGAATAGTATTATGAACAGCAATGCCAGTTCATATGGGTTTGCACTCCCACAATTTGCAGGTTACAAGGATTTTCAGTTATTTAGAGGAGTGTTTATAAACGTTAGAAAAACATACATTTCAGATTTGACTCCATACTCAAAATTTTTCTTCCAGGCTTTAAATTTTTCTGGATTCCTGTTTAAAACTTCAGTTTCTAATGAGAAATTAGCATGTCTAGAGTATATGGTGAATTACAAATACTAAATGGCTAGAACTGAGATGACGATAGTTTCTCAAATGATTTGCTAAACTCCATGAAAGAAGATAAACGTATTAAAAACGGTTGCATGGGCCCTTCTGTAGAATGGATGAAGAACTCCTGTTTAGCTCTGGCAGTTGCCTTTCACTTGCTTTTTGGAAGGGAAAATGTATGTTGAGGAAGAGCTGCCAGGCTTCCCCAGATCCCTCTCTTCCACAAAGACAACTCCAGCACGTTTCTTCATTAGTCCAAGTATCCCCAGGCTTGGGTTTGTTTTTTCTTGGATAAAGGAAAACTTGCTGTCTGCATTTTGCAGAAAACTGAGAGTCCTTGAACAGCTCCTTGGAGGGGAAAATTAAACATAAAGAAATGAAACAAAACAAAATCAGGAAAAAAAAAAATCTTTGGGATGAAAACAAGACAGTATCAACCAGTTCATAGCTGTTACAGCCTTACAGTATGTTGTGACTGCCACACTGATTTCATTTCAGACATCTCACAAAAATAAGGTGTCCTTGAAAGGAATTCGGGGTTCGGCTCCTTCCCACGGTGTCCTCGGGAGGGACGTGGGGATGGAGAATCCTGGATGGGACACCCAGGCTGTCGGTGCCACCGAAATTTGCTGTAAAACTTGTCAGACGTTCAGGCTCTGGCCTGAGGTCACCAGCTGCACATGTCCTGTCACACAGAGCACAGGTAACTTGGTTATCTTCTCTTTCTTAACAATGGGAAAGCAACGTGGCTACCAGGAAATTTTGGTAATATTCTGTTTCTTTTCTGTGTTAAACCATTGAACAATCAGTTCGGAGTAGAGCTAGTTAATGGCTGGTGTCCATGAAGGGAGAGTGAATATTACCGGGGCAGAGAGATTAGGAGCAAGGGCAGAACCTTTTGCTATCACCAGGCCTTTCTACAAGAGTTTCACAGTAGGCAAAAATGAAATAAAATTGCATCAGGAATTAGTTTGGCTTGTAGGATGGCTCCTGACTGAAGGCTAGTTTTTGGTCCACTTTGATGTGTTGAAGAACAAGAACTTCCAGTACCAATTCTGCTTAGGTACATAAATCGTGGGGGTTGGAGAGAAAGAAAACTGACATACGGGTTCTCTTCCCTTATGAATGTCGGCTGTAGTTCACCACAGTAGCTATAAAGTGTCTAAGGCTGATAACAAATGCTCAACACTATCTAAGAGAAGAGGCCAATAAAGCCTGAAGTATTTATACACCTGTGGTTTGAATAGCTGGGTAATGAATGACAAACCTTTTTCTTGCATGCATGTTTTTCTTTTTCCATTTCTGCGGCGAGTCTAGTGCCCTTTGGATTGTTTATACCTTGTCAAACCTGTTTTAAATAAACCAGTGTACTGCATTTTTGGTCTTGTCAGGGAAATTGCTGCCCTCTTCTGGTTTAAAGCAATTCTTGACCATCTGAAGGCATCTCCAAGCGAATGCCAGTTTCAATGCGATAATACGACCCAATATGAAATTAATTAAGACTAAACAATAGTTTCTTTAAGACTAAATCAGAAATGAGGGCAGGCAGCCCTATCTAGGACAATAGGATTGGATCCAAATGCAGTTTTAAAGACGTGTCCCGCCCCCCTGATCAGAGTGCATTTAATGAGATTCATGCAATTTCTTTCTGAAAACAATGGCTTTAACCATTGGTTGCATAACCCAGGATATCCAGCTGAGGCCCCCCAAGTACAGAGTGTTCCACAAAAAGGAATGACAAAAACTCTTCTAGCTCAACTTAAATAATTAAAACAAGATCTGGAGAAATAGCCAGCCCGGTGAGATGCCTTTTAGGGGGTCAGGGATTGGAGGAGGCAAGATAAAATTCCTAAGGGCAAAGTTAAATTTGTCCATTACTGTCCTCTTTCTGCTGAGATGGGACTGAGCATCACGAATCGCTGGGACCCCTGGGAGTCCTCAGCCCCCTCTGCTTTTTGTGGCTTTCAGCACCTTGCAGGATCAGGCCCCACTGCTATAATTCAGAAAATACTATCTATTGTCTGCACAGAAAGTAGGTCTGGAGCTTATACTCAGAGATTAGTTTGAGTTTAAACTGTGATTTGTGGCTCTCATTTTGCACAAAGTTTAAAGTTTCTTGGCTGCTGGACATGTTATACTACTCTGAACTGAAGGATCTTCTGCCATGTAAGTGGGTGGGAGCAAGACATGGCAATACAGACAGTGCTATAGACAATGCTTATTTAGAATTGTGGAAGCATTACAAACAAAGGAAAAAATTCCTCTTGCCCCTCCAGCCACAATAGCTGCACAAAGCATTCAGAGCAACAAATACCATTTTCCAAGAAGTTAGTACCAGCAATCCGAGAAGAGTGTGCCCTTGGATGGGCGTGTGGGGGGCTGAGAGCTACAGCCTCTAATAGGCCATGTTAATGGCAAGCTTGGTATTTCAGAAACTAAATGCTTTGCATAGCAAAATGCTTAAATTAGTTTCCCTCCGCTTCTCTTCTAAGACTATATTTAAGTCATGCTTTGAAGATCTTGCTTTTGCATCCCATTTTGATAGCATACAGCAGCAATCCTGTTTGTTGGGTGATTTTGAAACAAAATGTAGCCTTGTGGCAAACAAAATCTCCCGTTCCCATGGCAGAAGTGAAGGCAAATGCTAGGTGCTCTTCTGCTGTCTATTTAGAGCTGCAGAGAGACACAATTTTAGTATTTTCAGTGCTCAGAACTTGCAGAAACGCTGGGAAT
Organism: Nesoenas mayeri; assembly: GCF_963082525.1. NCBI lineage: Eukaryota > Metazoa > Chordata > Aves > Columbiformes > Columbidae > Nesoenas > Nesoenas mayeri. The sequence continues at coordinate 5,800,846 of NC_137562.1, forward strand.
GAAGCTGAGGATTTACTTTAATCTGGTTATTTTAAAAGGCCGCATTTCCTCTAGTGCTGAAACAGGACACAATTTAAGCTGCATTACTGATGCCTTTCACATATTTGCTTCTGGTAAGGCCAGGTCTGACTCTTCTTCACAGTAAAGCATTTGACTGTTCGACAAATGTGGTTCAGTCCAGCAGGGATTTCCAGCATTGAGTCTTTTAGAGGTACCTGCAGCATTTATGCCTAAATAATTGGTTAAATAAGTAACTACAGAAAAACCACTATGAGAGATAGCACAGGAGTTTCTTTATTTTGACCAGCTTTATGCTGCACCTAAATCTGGTTACTGGTCTGTGCATTATGGTGGGGATGTGCAAAATGAGCATGCCCTCAACCTGCCCTATTTTTGTTACACGGGGAGCAAAAGAAAGGGAAACCAGGCTGGAGTGACCAAAACCGGCTTCCCCAAACACCACATGAGACTGAAACCCTACAGGGATTCGCCACTTTTTTGAGGTGTTCCTAATCAAACAGTGCCTGACAGGAGTGCCAAGATAAATGTAGTTGAGTTTGTTTCTCATGAGTTTGCTACAGGTCTCATTCCAGCTTTGTGGTCACGTTAAGGGATGAACAAACCCACTTGCTGCCCAAGTGGGCTTCTGTAAAGACTCTTTTCCATGATGGAGCCACCTTTTTTAAAAAAAAACAGAGGAAAATCACCACAAATACTACTTGTAAATTTTTCTCTAGAGGCATTGAAGTACAACCAAGAGTTCCTTCGACAGGGGCTGTACTGGCAGAGAAAAGCCATGGCCTGAGTGTTTACAGGAGGGCCCTGCAGGTGCCCAGCTCCTGACTGGGACCAGTAAGGTCTCCAGAGTGGAGCTGGCAGTGGCATTGGGGACATGCTGGGGGACATTTCCCCTCTGAAATTCTCATTCCAGCCCTGGCCTGGGACAGCTTTCACTGCCACGCTGTCACTTCTGCTTCCAAGTCCACAATCAATTTGCCATTGAATCAGAAAAGTTGGGATAAATATTTCAACAGCTCTATATGGTGTCAGGGATATTTCAATCTGGGCTCAAGAAGAAGAATGGTAAAATGCTTTCCTTTTCTCAAAAAAAAAAAAATATATATATGTAAAAAATCTGAATTTTGGCAGAAGATCCAGCCCAGCTGTTATTTTGTGAACTGGCACATACTGCTATTATCATCTGTCCCCACCTGGATGTATTTATGTCCAACGCACATTTGTTAATCATTGAAACAAGGTATGTGGGCTAAAGAAATAAACAAAAATAAAAACCCAACAACAAACAGCAACATGGCTCTGCACGTTACCAGATGCCACTGTGGTGATCTCAAGCATAAGCTGTAGATTTTTATCTTTCGAATGGGGATGTCCCTTGGGCACAGCCACTGCCCCTGTCCACAGCGATCCTTGTCACCTCGCTGTCCTCCGCGCTCGGCGCTGCGAGGCTCACACCATAAGGCCGTGTTCGCTGCGTGAGGAGTATGACAGCGGACAAGGGCAGGGACCGAGGTCTGGGGTCCTGGGGACATTGTGGTTTTAAGGGACTGGCGTCTCAGCATGTGTAGTCATCCTTCGGAAGGGCAAGACCACAATCAGAAACAGCTAGGGCTCAAGGCCGCTGTATGCTTTTATTTGCATTTATTGCTTGCGATTGCAGACGTTCATCTTTAGATATTTCCAGAATTGGAGGGTAATAAGAAAAGACAACAGAGGAGTCTGGCGCTATCAGGGGGAGGATGGGGTGCTGTGTGGCACTGCAAGACATGGAGCATCTCTAGGGCCCCGTTCCTGAGCGCCTCAGCTCACCCCTCTGGGGAACCCCCAAAAGCCAGAGCTTTGACTTGAGTGTTCACAGCACCTCCATCGGGGGTATGGCCTGTAAGTACACACAGTTACAATTAGTTCTTCATTCCTCCCTCCTAATTTTATATATAGCCTTATCCAGCATCATGAACTCCCCAGTTCTTCCAGGGTCCTGATAAGAATGGTCCCCATCTGGATTTGCCATTGCTGCTCCTACCAGCTGTGCCCCAAAGCCACCTCTGTGCATAATTCCATCAGCACAGTGGTTGTAAAAAGGGATGACCCCCCTTTTGGGGTCTGCTCTCCACCCTTCCTTGGCTTGACAATGTGGTCTCCTACCCTCTCACTACAATCTCTCTCTGTTCTTGTGCAAGAAATTTCTCTTTGCAGATGTTTTCCTAGAGGAGCTAATTTCTACTCTATCCCCTCTCCATCTGATCAGGACAGAAAAGATACGTGCTTTTTTTTTGCCCCATTTGTACTTTATTAGGTATTTGTTTGGTAGAAAGTGAAGGGTGTCAACTACATGAGTAGTCTATAGGGTTTAAATCTGTAACTGTTTTAAACTGTCTTTAAAATTTTATGGGATGTTGCATGCAAGAAAAATAGTCATAGCTATATTTTGTACTTCAGTTACAAGTGGTTTGACTGTCAGGCAAAAAAAAAAAGGAGAAGAATATAGATTTATAGAAGAGCAGATATTATAAATAAAATATGAAATTATGAAAGCGATCCTTGTGACCATGTGGTCATAAAAGACTCCCCTAAATACAACTTTCCAAGGCTTTTTAGCATGATTTTAGGGAAGTTTAAGCGACGGTTGCCAACTTAGGTCAGAGTGCATTTGCAAGGAAAACAATCCCAGATGTAACAAGCTACAGTCTCAAATGATTAGAATGTGAAACCTTTATCCAATATCCTCAGGAGTGACAAAAGCTGGGTACTTTGGGGAGGTGACCTCCCAACAAAGCTGCAAGTAAAAGAGGTATCAGTCTTGTGCTTGGGACATGCTTTCACCTGTTGTTCTATTTTACAAATTAATATGCATCTAGAAAAGTTAATATTGCAAATACTTCAGCAAAACTTTCAAAATATTTAATCCTGGTTTTTTTGGAGTCGTTTGCGTGCATGCATTGAGTGAGTGTATGCATCTCTGCGTCTTCCATCGTAAGTATTCATGTTTCTATTGCAAAGATCTATTTGTGAAAGATACCTGTTTAACCTGTTGGAGGTTAAAGGAGGTTGTCCTGACCAGACCCGCAATGGTCCCAAGCTGCTGTGCAAAACAAGCCTCTGTGTATCCACTGGGCAGTTCCGCTTCTCCTGGGATAGGGGAGTGCGAACGCTGTCAGCGAGCACCTGAGATGAAGAGGGCGAGCAGTAGCTTGATAAATCAGTTCAACATGCAGCTATAAATCAGCTATAGTTGGAAATCAATTTTAACAATTCACAACTATTCTTTTAAAGCTGACAGTAGAGGCCCCAAAAGACAGAAGCACAAGCAGAGCAAACTGTTGTTCTTGAGATGGTGACTTTTGGGAAATACATTTTCTGTCCAAAATGTGCACGAATGTGTGAATTGAGTTTCATGCAACATGGAAGGAACTTCATATTTTAAAATTTGTTATGTGCTTGGCTTTACAGTAATGCTAAGTGTGCCAAACCATGCTTAAATGTTTAAATCTGGAAGTGCTGGTGCATGTGGTGGTTCTGGCCTGTGCAGGGTCTCTGGGCAGCGGGTATTGTCCCTGCGGACATACGTAGGAGAGTCAGGGATGAGCGATTTGCAAACTCTGGAGAATGTGAATTGGATGCTTCTGAGAAATATGAAAACATCAGAGAAGTAAATGTAAGTGAAAATGAAGAAAGGTTGCTCTAAGCTTCGAACAGATGAGTTTGAAATACACACTGCGGAGTTGGAATGGTGGGAGAAGGCTGTACTGTACACGGTAATCCTCAGGGCACAGGGATGGATTAGGTGACCTCTGAAGAGTCATTCCAGCCCAGTGGTTCTTTGAGAAGACAAATGCACTGAAAGATGCAAATCGTATCTGAAAAGTGTAATGTGAGGCCCACTTGTAGGATCCCATAAATAATTTGGGTTTTGTACAGTTGTGGAAGAAGGCTGAGTGAATATCTGCCCATTGTTCTGGTATTTAGAAGATAGGACGGAAAGACAAAGGATGGTGTGAATATTGAATGAGGTGGTTATGTTTCAATATTTCCTACTTAAGCTGCAAAGTGTTCTAGCAAAAGGGTGTTTTTTTCAGTTGCTGCTGTATCAGAGAGAATAAGACAATGCTTGAATGTCTCTCCTAAAGAAATCCTTCTGGACATGGCTGTGCAAAACATTGTAGGAGATTAAAGCATAGCATTCCAGTGACTTGTTTAAACATATCTTATTATATCTCTTTGCATCAATCCTTAAGCCCCAACCACCAAGGACTATCTCCTCACAGCAGTGACAAATTCCAATCCCAAACAAACCACCTGGGGCATGATGAATCGCTAAACACAAATGTCAGAGGTCTATATTATTTCCAATATTCTTTGACATTGCTTATGATGTGGCCTCTGGCACATTCCCAACAGAAGAAAGTTCAGTTATATTTCTTTCAATTAAAGAATCTGATTTAGCCACTAATCATGTCAAAGAATGTCTGGGGGAGGGAAAGGGAAAGGAAGAGAAGAACGTGAGCAAATGGTGGTGCATTCAAACGGGATGGCTCGTGCGATGGCTAGTCTCTCTGCAGGAAGGCACGGGCACTATGGGATCCGGTTGGGACAAAGATTGACACAAATGAAAAATTGTTACGTGTGTCAAAAATATTAGTGGTTTGAAAAAATCATGCAAATCCTTTTAATGCACAGACTCAAGCATCCTACCACAGTGAAAATCGCGCTCCCAGAACTCAGTTTTCAGTAAGAATTATAGGAAGGTCTTTGGGATGGAGAGAATTGGGATATCAGTGAATGGGAGCAGTTTAGTGAGCTTTATCCAGCATCTGCTGCAGCATCTCACTCAAATCTGTGCTCATCTGTCTGCCCCAGGGGAGCCCAGTGCTGGGCATCAGGACACGGCAGGATCAGGGGTCTGACACCACCACAGCTCTCGGGATAAACCCATTTTGGGGAAAATCTGCAGTTTGAAAAACTAACAACATGCTGTATTTTGGTGGCTCAGGACAACTGGGATTGCTTCACCTGTTTGAATGTGTTGCCGATCTTCAGGGAACGGTGGAAAACACAGACCATTCCCAAACCTCAAAAAAAAAAATAGTCTGAGACTGTGGTTAAGAGGATTTGCATTTGGAAAATTTTGCCAGGTTACACAAGCAGATGCAATACTTGGGATATTTCTGCTTAGATTTTCCAAACCTTCCGTGTCCAACATCCTCGTGTTAAGTAATATTGCTTAAGATGGGAGCAGATGAACCTTTGTACATAATCTTGGGTGAGTCTCCGGGATTTCTGATACTGCGTCTTTTTAGAAATTGCAGCATCCAGTGAGACAACAGCCAGATTCCCATGTGCAGAGTAGATGCTGTAAGGCAGAGAGCAGCCATAGTATTTCGTATTTCTTTCCAATGCCAGGGTGGTAATATGCCTTAAAAACCACCCCCAAACACCTATACAAACATAAGAGTGGCTGTATGATTTCTTAATGTTGCCTACTTATTTTTTTTTATTGGTATAGCATTATCGTATGTTTCAGTGGGGGTTTTTTTGTGTGCATTTTTTGTTGCGTTTTTTTGTGTGTAATTTTTGTTAGGTTTTGTTTGTTTATTTTTGGTTGTTGTTTAGGTTTTGTTTAATGTTTTTACACACAGTGATGTTGCACGTTAATATCAACACTTTCGCAGCCATTCAGCACTGGCCTAGCAGTGTCTGTATTGGCAATTTTAGCACTGAGCACAGTCAGGGGAGCAGTCTGAGCCAGCACTGCACTTCTGAAGTCTCTTGTCAGGGTCACCCCGATGCACTTTCCCCAGGGCTGCACTGATGCTGTTTGGTGCACACAGTCAGGTGTGTAACCTGCAGCCTGCTCCTCTCACGCATGGCTCCGTAGTCTCATACCCAGACACATTTTCTTTACTAAACTATTCTGGCACACATTACTCATTCAGTCAAGCAATGTTTGTACGAGGAATCTGCATGACAATACAGATGTGCGAGATACCAAGATTTTACAATGTTTGCGTGGTTTTGGAACATGTGCTTTAAAGGCAAGAGCAAGGATTGCATTTTTCACAGTGACAAATGCAGTCTCACTGCTGGAGAGAACTTCTGGGTGTAAGTATTAAGGTTTCTTTAGCACCTAGACCTTAAGGTGAGGTGTTGGTGAGGGATCAGTACTGTTGGTAACCTTGCACTTGAAAAGCTGACATCTCTAGGGAACGAAATATTGAGGACAGATGTATAAGTTATTGGACCATGCCTGTTTGTTGCAAATTCTGTGTCATGCAGCACATCTTACATACATTAAGGAGCAAATGGGCTCATTCCCATGGCAGCAGACTTCACAAATCAGAACAAAAATTATTTATCATGACAGGCAGGTGGTACTGCAGACAGAAATGGCTCTTGACCTGGTGCAAATACGGCTGCAGTGGTCTCACAGAGGCTGATTTTTTTCTTTCTGCTGTCTTGAGAGAAATCGTCTGGTTTCAGTCAGGGAAAACTATTTTCAAGTGGTGATATGTCTTGGGTATGTGGACTTTATAACACACTTGCTTCTTTGCGTCCACTTAAGCTGTGAACTTGAAGTGTTATACGTGCTGTTTAAATCAGACTTTTATTTTTATCAGAAAAACTACATCTGCCTCTGTCCGCAGTAAATCTACGACAGCAGCTATTACAGTGGTGCAGCACACGCCAATTTGACTAGAACAAGGTGCAACGATCCCGTTCCCAGAATCCCTGTGAAATCGGAGATAATTCGGTGCAGGGCCGATTTTCAAAGGCCGTGTTTAACATCTCTAAAGGTGCAGCTGAGGGGCTGGGGAGATGTTGAGCAGTGCCCTGCTGCCTGGCGCCTGTCTGCATTCTTCTGGGGGAAATCCCGTAGCCAGTGGCTGCGAGTTGGGGAGCAGGGGCTGAGCCCTGGGTCCTGGGCTGTGTGTGATGGAGAGGTGGAGGTTCTCACCTATTCATGTCAGTCGGGAGTGCTGTGTACCTTTCTGGTGTCCAGGATTTAAGGAAGATTAATTCGCACCAGATCAGGGCTACTCGTAGGATGTGAGAACCTTTATTTGCAGGAGGGAACTGAGGAGCATGGTGTGCTTGTCTTAGTAATATGGATGCAAAAGGGAGATGGGTTTGTTCGCCCGCTGTTTGACTGGGGAAGATAAAAGGAGGAGGGAACATATTTAAGCTAAATGGCAAGTGTTTGTGCGAGAGCTACTGAGCGAGAACTAGCCAGGACACTTCTGGGGTGGAAATTAAGATTTAATAGCCATCAAGGCAGGGAGCTTTACTTCCAAGAGAAGTGATGGGAGCAGGAGCAACACTGACCCAGGGGCACTAATCGGATGTGCTGGATGAATTAGTGAGATGTGTTGGGACATTGAGACAGGAAGGGGCAGAACAGTGTGTCAGCATGTTCTTTATATCACAAGACAAAGTCTTAATACAAATATGTGTGATATATTCACTGCTATGCACATATAATGGCTTTAACAGGTACAGAAGGGTATCTCTTTCCAAGGAACACATCACTTGGGGCTGCAATGCTCACCTTTTCCAGCATCACCTCACTTCTCTAAGACACAGTGGCTTCATTGCAACGTCTCAAGGGCAGATGCTCTGTATCAATATAGTTTATCACAGCGAAGGGGACAGGGGGAAGCAAAAAGGAAGGTTTAGGGGTGTTGATGTGCATTTGCAGATTTTTTTTGTTTGTGGATGACATATTTGCGAACCAGGAGTGCTGCAGGGGAGGAGGGAGGGGTCTGTAAGCTTGTCTGTTTTGGAATGAACACACCGCTGAACTAATGAATAGAAACAAGATGTTTTAACCACCACCTAGAGAGGTTGCTGAGTGGCCATAATCAGGGCTCCCTAGGAGGTGGCCAAAATGTCTCCTTGCTATTCATTAGGTCAGAATAGCTTTCGTTTTATAATCTGATCCTTCATCCTGACCTCCTTTCTGTTCTTAAATGACTTCAGGACTATAAATTCCCTACTAGAAATAGCCTTATTTATTTTACTGTCTTGTGTTTGTTCTGGTCAATCATGATCTTTCTTTAGGAGATGTCATTTGGAATCAAAATGGAATTTAGTGGTGACAGAGTTTGGTGTCCCCCCTAGTTTTTATACTGAAACACGGTTTACATGTGCAAAGATCAGTTTGTTTGCAAAACGTTCCTGCTCTTTATAACCTGTCTATGAAAAATGTTTCTGATGTATTAGAGCTGGTTGTACCAACATTTCAGGGCTGGTCTGCTGCTGCTTTAAATATCAAGGGAAGATTTTCAGATGGATCCCTAAGGCCTTGGCTACAAAACTGAGCAATACCCAGCTCTGTGGGCACAGGTGTGCTGTAGCACTCCTGGTACTGCTTTCTCCTTTTGGACACACCAAGTCTCTGTTCCCAGGAAGGAGCAGGTGATTTCTAGTGTAATCCTGCTCCTCGCTGAAATCTCCGGTGTAATAAGGAGCACAGCCAGACACAGGGGAGGAAGGAAAAACCTCCAGTTATTATGCTTCATCAGCTTCTCGTAGTACTTGGGGCAATTCCTTTGAGGACTTTTAAAAATTTACATAATGAGCATCTTTGCATCCTTGTGAAAAGCATTAGATATTTAAAATTATATTTCCTCCTTAGAAAGTGCTGGAGACTTCCAGCTAAACTTCAGTGGGCAGCTGAGGACGTTTACCCGGCCATCGAATCCCCGTTTCCTGCAAATCCGTTGTGAATGTGCCTGTCATTGTGTTGAGCGTGAATGACAAGCTGCTCTTTGGATTGTGAGCCCTTTTCTGTCAGAAGAAAGTTTGGGAAGTGTGGAACTATGTCCTCGCAGTTTTATGTTCCACTCTGTATAGGCAGAGAAGGAAAAATGAATTACCTCTAGAGCGGTTTGATTTTCCATATTTCTCAGGAAGTTACTGAATTTAAAGTATTTTTTGTTGTTTTAATGCAAGAGTAATTAATGAATAAATAAATAAAAGAACCAGGGCAACCTACAAACCAACAGAGATTTTGTGTTTTATTTTATTCTTTGTTGATGCGGTTCATAAAGTTCAGTTTATGTTTTCCATGGTCTGATCTTCACACAGTTCCTGCTTCAGGGACAGACGTGGAAAGTACCTAAATGCTTTAAAAAGCAGTTTGAAAGATTGTCTGAGTGAGATGGAGTTTGAAAACCACAGAGATCTCAGAGAGACTCTTGGGAAAACTCCAGCTGAGATTCCCAGATAAATTGGGATTAACTTTGAGATGGTGCGAGCCAGAAGTCGGACACTCGGATTAGTAAAGTCTCCAATAAAATGTCCAAAGCTCTCAGAAGTTCTCCCAAGGTTAAGTGTGGGGGAAGAGGAATTGTGATTGTCAAATAAATTGTCTAATATAAAGCTTTGTTTGTAGCTTTAGAATTCAACTAGCATGTCTGCTTTGAAGATCAGCAGTGTTCTGTCAAATCACTTAAGACTTGGTTCCGAGCCCATTTATGTTAACAGAGTGACTCCCTTTGACTTAGTAAACTTAGATACTTCCTATCAGTTTGGAGCCTCTTTCCAGCCAGGCAGCTTTTTCCTGCCGATGTAGAACCACATGTAGAAAATGCACTTGCCGTTGGTGCCTGCAGGCGGGCTGTAAGCTTTACCATGATCACCAGAGATGTTCTCGGTGCAGCACAGGGAGGTATTCAGCCTGCCGAAGACAAACATTTGCACTTGGTTGGCCAAATGACTTGCTAGACTTCATTGAATGTGTAGGGGTGTGTGTATATATGTCTAGAACCAAAATCATACTTTCATTGCAGGTACTGCTTAGCCTTGAAAGCTCCTGAAGTCCCCAGGATTCTTGTTTTACTCTGGGTTGCCCAGGTGTCCTGAGTATCCTGCTAAATGTCTGTTGCAGGGCTCAGCAGCTCCACACCTCTTTTGCACCACGGGTGCAATCCCACACTCAGGCTTCAGAAATGAAGCGTTTTCCTCCTGTTCGCAGAGAGGCATTCAGGAGCATTCTCAGAGCACAAAATACATTCTGGCTACAAAACACAGCCGTCATTTTCTTTTCCAGCACGAGCGGAGGAGTGAGGGGTGATGCAACAGCAGGGTGAGGCCAGGTAGATAGGTTAAGGACAGATTTTGAAAGCTAAATCTAGTCAGCCAGCAGATTTCACAGAAGTATGTAAGTGGTGTGTATGCCAGATTCTGGCTGATTACAACAAACTAGGTGAAACTGTCCTCTAATCCTTCTGCAATCAAATTCAGCAGAGAGTTACCCTCCCCACTCTCACTGCATTGGAGTTACATGTGCATACACCTTTTCAAACCTGACCTTGCGTCTTCTGCCCTCCAAATTAGCACAGTTCTTCCATCTTTTTTCTATTTATTTATTATTTTTTTTTTAACTGAAAATGACAGAAAGGATGGCAATTGAAATTACTTGGTAGAGCACAAAGGCTGATAACCACTTTACAAAAAAACTGGCCTGGCAGGGATATTTAGTTTACCTAAGAGTTAATGGAAAGCAGTGTCCAATTCCACGTGTTGACATGATTTGTCAAGTTTGCCATTCTATATGTTTGAAGTTTCCTTTGAGGGAACTGACCCAAAACTGTAACACTAAATAAACACCCTCTTCAAATAACCAGTGATGGTTTCCTAAATTGCCAATCAAATACATAAATAAAGACACAAACCCTAAGTGTATTCTAGTCATGTTTAGCAGAACAGAACTAAACAATAACATTCTTGTTAAAATGTATTTTCATTTCAAAGCCATTTTCCCATAAACATTCCTAAAGTAAACAGTCCTAAAGATTTCTAAATTATCTTTGCCTTTGCTTCTTGGGTGGGTGGGGAGAAAGAATGAATCCAAAGTTACATTAGAAACACTGAAGTTGGATATGAAAGTCACAGAGACACAATACTGCATGTTGTCATAATTATCACTTCTTTCTTAAAGAAAAGACTGGTTGACTTGGGTTATGAAGGCTCTAGAGTCTAAGCAGCATTTGAAGCAGTCTTATGTTGCAAAAGAAAAGGAAATGTGTCTTAGTGTTTTGTTCACAGAAAACACTACATCATTGTGGGCAATATTCATCCCCCCCCAATTTTAGCATAGACATCCAGGACTGGCATCTACCATTCCCAAGTCCTGTGGGTAAAATCAAGGGAAAGACAAATTCTGCTCCTAATTGCTTTCTGGGGTCAAGGTTAAGCAGGAAACAAGGAGTGTAAAGCAAAGCAGGAGAGGGAATAATTTAAGTTAGATTTGGCTTCAAATTCTGCCTTTCTGCTGTGTCAGCCCGGTTGGGCTTCCCGCTCCAGCCAACTTTTCTCTCATTGCTCTCAACTCCTTCACTGGTGTGTCAAATTAAACCCATCCTTCACTTGTTATGATATTGCACTTTTCTAATGGCTCTTTGAATTAGGCCACTGGGGAAAATGGAGAAATGTCTCAAGGAAGACAACTGCTGCCAGAATCCCCCTGTTGGGTTTGGTATTTCCATGGGATCCCTGGTTTCTGAGCTCTTTTCACAAGGGGGTGATTCAAGGCCCATTGGAGTTAACAGACTTTAACTAGCTCCAGTCAGCTTTGGATTGAGATCTTATCTTTCACAGACATTTAATTCTTACTTCAAATAGTCTTTCTCATTCAGATCATGTTCAGATGGCTGCTGGAAGATCTTGGAAATCCTAGCACATCACTGTCCCTAAAAAAGGGAATGATTTCTATGCAAAAGGATGCCCATGCAGCCCTATCTCTGAATGAACTGCTGGTTGCATTTTCATTTTAGCAAATGGGGCGCATTTTAGCAGTTGGAATAAAAGGAGACTAAAAGCCAGTAAGGGAACTGGATCAGAAGCACTGATTTAGAGTGTAGGGTTTGCCCATGACTCTCATTATTATTGTCTCTCATTTTTCAATCCATGCAGACTCTGTGGTTTTTTTTCAGAGCTAAACCAAACCTGTGTCAGGAGTGTCTGCAGAGAAGAGAGGAGGGCTGGTGGCAATGCCCAGCATACTCAGGCAGTCTCCCCTTCTCCTAGTGCAGCAGAGGGCACAGGGCTGGGAAAAACCTGCCAAACACTCATTTTTTTCCTCAGAATAGCCATGTTCACACCAGCAGTTTTGCCACCACAACAATGCTATACATTCCTCAGTCTCCAGCTGCTGGCAGAGCACTGAACCTGCTTGTACCCTGACTGAGCCCACCTAAATGTAGGATAAGGTCCAGATGCAAATTCAATGGTGTTTTAGGCCCTCTCCCAGCTCAGGGTTAAAGATGATTTCCAAGGGTGGGCACAAGAGACACCCTCTCCTACTTTCCAGACCGCTCATGGCCAGAAGATGAGCTCAGGAGGCTCTTTGTCCACCCCCTCCGTCCAGTTCTGTTCCTTAAGCCAGGCTTAGTGTCACGATACTCAGGAAGATGTCATTCTGGAGTTTAGAGAGTTAATTTCCCCTTTGCATGAATCAATAGCTATCATCGCATGATGTGGAAAGTCTGAAACCTCAAATCCCTGCCAAAGTGCTCTGCATTACGCACACACCTCTGTTTTGCCCTTGGGCGCAATACGCAGTTTAGTGAGAGCAAAGATTCCAGTTTCTGTGCAGGTATTTCACATTATCACTTAGATTTGCCCCAGGGCAAAAAGGAGGAGGGAATCCTCCGTTTCAAAAGGATATTTTGGTCTGTGGGGCCACTGGGAATGTTTCCCTAAGTGCTATCTACAAGCAACAAGAAACAAAAGAGTCGAGAAAGACTCAAACCAGTCTTTGTCACACACAAGGAACACCACAAAGAGCACATTTATTTTTAATCTGGTATTAAACCACAAGAATTAATCCACAATGGTCAAACACTGAAGCATTTAAGTAACATTAAAGCTCACTTTTTTGTTTCAAAGCGCCTCAAACAAAAAAATTAAAGGGTGCTAGTGAAAACAGTAGCTGGGAAAAAGCTGCCTTTTGGTATTCCTGCAGGAGAAATCAGGGGGCTGATAACTTCTGCCAGTTTGGTTTGGTTATTAATAATTCATCAAATTTTAAATTCCCTGGAAAGTATGTTTTTCCCCCTCCCAGAACCACCGAAAAGCTCTGAAGTCAGTCAGGATGGGAAGACTGTGCAACAAGGAAACAGCAATTGTGCAAAAAAAAGTAGGAAAAAATTAGAGGATTCTTTTATTCTCATCGTGCTTTGCATAATGAACTTTCATTTGAGCTTGCAAAGCATTTAAAACCTTTGAGCCTGAGCTCAGATTTTAACTAAAATAGTAAACATTTTCAAGGAAAGAGTTTTCTCTCAGGGTGATCTTTTGCTTAGATCGAAAGGAAAGTTCTGTCAGCTGAGAAGAAAGAGTTGGCAGAAAATTATGTATCACAGCAGTAAATCTTCCAAAATGTATTTTTATAGCACCTTTCATCTGATACGTTAACTCTATGAGGCAGAAGAACGACATCATTCCACAAAAGCACTCAGAGGTGAAATGATTAGCCACAAATCACATTGATTCTAATTTATTATTCAGGATTGTAAATCTGGACTAAAGCCTTTGAAGTACTGAATACATCCTGAATTTACACCAGGTCAGCATCTGGCCACTGGCTTAAAATGAAATGGACGCCCTGCTTCCCTATTTGGACAATATACCCCATCCAAAAGTAAAATATCCTTATGATGATGTTTTTAAAGCTGATTCTTGGTTTTGGTGCACAGTACCACTTGGCTTTGTAGTACTTTTGAGGAAAATTTGTATGCTGTAAGCCAGGATGTGGGTCTGGAGGTGAGGTTGAGGAGCCACATTGGGATACAGATTTTCTCCAACATATGGATAACTTTGACCTCAGGTTTTGGTCTGAGATCCTGTCTAATATCTGCTGAGTAGTATAGATGTTGTTAAAATGTAGTTTAGCTGGCAGAAACCTGGGCTCTGACTCAGGCATCCCATTTAGGAAAATCACTGGATTTCTATCTCAAAAAAGTACTTTCAGTTGTTTGCTTCCTTCCTTGGAACACAGACTTGGCCTAAAATATCTGTGTGATTTACTCCAGTTCCTATATACCCCATGTTTGTGCTCCTGTGCTTGGAAAATGGCACCAAAATCATTGATGTAACTCCATGGGAAACTGGGAATTACTTCATTTGTGTTTTGGTTTGGAAGAGGCTACAGCATAGTGTGATTTCTGGGCAGGACCCTGGGGGGACAGTTTGTCAATTATTCCATTTTCTAGATAGTTTCACAAAGTGTGTAGTGAATATTAAAGAGGCAGTGAGAAGCCTGAATATTGCAGAGATGATAAATCATCATGTGAAACTCAATAGGAATTGTTTCTTTAGCTGTGTGATATGTGAAAACTGTGCTAGAGGCTACATCTCTCAGAGCTGCCCATTACCTAAATTCCCTTCAGCTCAAATGTAAATCCTTTTAAGAGACTAAAGATGCTTTGAAGTTGAAGAGCAGCTCTCAATGACAAATTTATATTTTTTCTAAATGGTGTTAGTCCTTTACTTCTTCCAATAAATCCCTTCCCCCAGTTTCTGTGAGATACAGCTTAAGCGTAATGAAACAAGCCCGGAGTTATTAATATTTTTGAATCTGTCGCCTCCTGCTCTTTCACAGGTTTGATGGCTGTTGTTACTCTTACTTTGTTTTTCTTATGTCTTGTCATCTTTAATGCTGTTGGAGTGTGTGAAAAATGGAATTTGGGGAGAGTATGTAGGGGCTGCAGAGCAGCATGGGTGCCCGCACCCTGCTGGGCAACGGGGACCAAATGGGGCTCAGCTCCCTCCTGTGCTCCTGTCCCCAGAAAGTTTACAGTAGTATGACCTGAGGTGGTGGAAACGTCTTATACACAAAAGCCGTGCACTCTGTGGAAGAAAGACTATTCCAGGTGAAAGCAGGAACTCAGTTGGCTTTTGGAAAGCAACAAAAATTAAGTGTATGGAAGACTTGAGCTAGCACATGCAGGTTGTCTTAGAAATTTCTTGTTGGCAGCATCTGTACTTTCAGCTGACAATGAATTCTTCTAAGAATTTTCTTTCACAATTTTTTTTCAGGAAATATTAATTTTTTTTTTGGTCCATGGGGAAATGTAAAATTCTTCTAAAGGTTCAGCTGCATACTTGGGTGAAAAGTGTTGACTTTGTCATAAAGCAATTTTATGAAGTAGATGTTTGGGGCTGAAAAAATCCAAAGGAGAAGAGTTTTGAAACTGCCACTATGTTCCATGGGATTCCTCAAAACACACATGAACACAAACACACTCTTGTGTTCCTTGTGGACAAACAGTTCCCACTTGAATTAATAGGAGCTGTATGTCTAGAACTTCTGTGTTGCGAGGCCTTTCTTTTGCTGTACACAGACAGGCTTCCTAGAAGGAAAATAACACTCAGACTACTGAAAAACCCACAGAAGTGGAGTGCGAAGGAAAAATCACAGACTCGGTAGAAAGCAGCCTGAGTGTTGTGGTATTAATCCTTGCGAGGGAAGAATCTTATCTGAATGAGTTTTTGACCAGAGAACAGTAACACTACATTCCCAAATCTCTTCTTATGTTCATTTTGCTTTCTTGCAATGCAATTACCATCAGGTTTTCTTTATCTTGGGAACTGAGGGTGAAGCTCTCCAGGAGAAGACAATAAATAAGCTTGGAGAGCCCCAATCTCAGTAGCAGGGATTTTGGGTGACACTATTTGTGCTCTTTTCTATGTGTGGTAAGGATAAGACTAGTTGGGTTGCAAGCTTCAGGTTTGAGCCTACACAAATTTCAGAGCTTTTTGGATTTTACTAATTATTCTCCTCTGAAAAGGCAACCTGCTCAGATTCCATTCTGGTCTTTTTCAGCTTCAAGACCTCAGCTCATATGAGCCATGAAAATTAGTGCTTGGACACTCTTTTGCCTTAAAGGGTTATTTTAAAATCTCAGGTAATTTTTTGCTTTGTGAGATGAGTTGCTAAAAACAGAAATTACAGAATTTAGGACGTTTTTTTTTCTCCACAGGGCTAGAGGTCACCATGACTAACCAAAAACGTATTCCAAGGTCCTGATACTGTTTTGCAAACTGTTCTATATTAAATATCATCCCTCTAGTGAAAGCTGTCAAAACACTTTCATCTAACCTTCACCAGTAGAAAAATCTTGATGATGCCACATAACAAGCATCATACAAATAAATGTCAGGGTTCATTAAATCTCCTTCGAAAAAATTATTTTCTCCTGTGCTTTGAGTGTTTTAATTTTTTCAGGAGTCATTTCTAAGCACTCTAGTGCTGATTTGCTTCTACAGCTTTTAGATCTCATTTTTATTATTTTAATGGAAGCTTTAAAATGCAAAATACTAGAGAATATTTTCCTGTTCCTGTTTATATTGTCTCTGCATCATTTCAGTGACACAAAATGGACTGGCTACTGCTTCAGATGAAGCAGCTGCAGATGTTTGCATGTCCATTTTAAAAAGTGTTGTGTCCATGCTCAGGGCAAAAGTGGATGAAAACTGAATAGAGAGGCTTTAGGCAGCCCTAAATCATACCAAGGTTCAGTGCCATCAGTAACATAAAATCGGCGCAACTCAGGGATGCTCTGGCTCATGAAAGGATCTAGATTCCAAATTAATTAATCTGGATCATATATTTATTAAAACGTTTAGAAATCCTATTTTTGGAGGGCTGACAATGCATACAACCAAAAGACTGCCTGATCTTAGAGGCAGATCCCAGACAGCAAGACAAAAAAATTTTCGGAAAAATTGAGCCGCATTGGTCTGCAGAATCAACAGGTAGCAATTTCTTCTTCTCTGCTATATTTTCTGTAACAGCAGAACCAAATAAATTTATATTTCACACATATTTGCGCATCTAAGTATTGAAACTATGTAGAGGAAAACCACCTGCTCTCAACTCCAGTCTTGTCTGGATGCTGAGTGTGCTAATGTAGCAAACAAAGGTGTGATTATAGCGCTGCCAAAAAGCGCTTCGGGATGGGGAACATCTGCAGGGAAGGTTGGGGTAGAGATTTCACTGCTGATTTGCCAGCACATGCCAGGGCTGCAGGTCATCCCTTTGCATCTTCACAGAGGCAACGACTTGGCATAGTCCTCCCGTCATAGCCTGGGTAGTTATTACCTTTCTCTGAAATTTCTCTTGTGCCAGTGAAGCCAGGAACAAAGCCAGGAGAGCTTCTGAAGTGACGAACCCTGGCCCTGCATGGCCACCGACCCAGCTCTTCAGCTCTCTGCCCCCAACACAAGGGTCCAAGCTTTATTTTTAGTGATAAGGACTTTGCCGGACACTGAATGCACTGACATTTGCTCTGAGAACAGGTTAAGAAAAGGACCCAGAAAGTTCACAGAGATCTAAAAGCAGAAACATGTGTTGGAATACCAGTACAGGCTTTTTCTTCTTAACTAAATTGAGCAGTAGGAGATGGGAGTTTGGGTGACCCCTTCCTCACAGCGGGTGTTATGCAGACCAGGCTTCAAGCGGTTCCCTAAGGACTGTCAGGAGACCGGGAGATAATTCAGTCAAAGAGGGCAGCACAAGCAACAATGTCAAGGGAAGGATTTATGTTTCAGCTTAAGTGAATCCATTTGTTTTCTTTTGATGGGAACAGCACTGTGACTCTTCAAGTGTTAGGAATGAGCTCAGCAGCTGGAAACTGAAAAGCAGAAATACGCTTGCTCCCCAGGCTGAGGTTTGTGCGTTGCTGTTCTGATGGTGATTTCGGTGAGATGGGATGGCTCCCTTAGCCCTGCTTTGCTGTCACTCTACCTGTGCAGATCACGTTAAGTCCATCATCCGTAGATTGT